>NC_065511.1:42970274-42996424 GCF_006386435.1 Epinephelus moara
AGGTACTGGACTGAAAGGGTTTGGAGGAGACGGGGCTGTAGAGTCGTAGGTCTTATACACGCTGTACAGAAACATGTTGTGAAAACACAAAGGAAAAAAGACATGAAAAACGGGAGAGTTGGCGAGTGTGCACTGTGACCAGATGCAGTAATTACAGACAGAAAATATCTTTCAAAGGTCTGCTGACATTTGTCACCATGAGTTGCTGGTCTTACCAGACCTAATAAAGGTTGACAGGGTTGCCTCACAGTTACTACAAGGAACCTGCAGTTTGTGTTGATTTTGGCGCCCCCTGCTGGCACTGGACTGTCTTACACCATGGGAATAAGGTATGAATTTTGAAAAGGGCGTAGTTTCCCTTTAAAACTGGACTTCAAACATGTAACAGAATGAAATGTGTGAAATTGTAGGTGGAGTTTCCAAATATTCACACTAATCTGTGAAAATATAATAATGTGTTCTCATGTTCAAGAAAAAAAATTCAGAGACGTTCTCACGTGATAAACTCTTGTGTGAATGATGTGACTCTCATGTCGTCCCTCCTCCTGCTCAGACTGACGCCGGTCTTCACCCTGTAAACACAAACACAACAAACAGTCAGTTTCTGTGGACTCACTGGGCTCGGCTGTTTGTAACCTCGTCAGCGGTGATTCACCTGAACGCAGCACAGAAACTCTCTGCTGTCAGTTCAGTGGGTTATTAAATGATCTCAGTATCACATGACAACAATGACGGGAGCAGAAAACCACAGTCACGTACAGCAGTTATTCACGTCATCAACCTGACGTGAGTACAAAAGGTTTTAATTTCACCTATTCATACAAAACTAACTTGTAAAAAAACCTGACCAGCATGTGTTGGTAAGGATGAAACGTATGTGATATAAATTCACTTTTAAAAAGGACACATAAAGCATCTGTGTGCACGCTGCTTTTATCTCAGGTCTAAGTTTTTCCTGCTTTTATTTCAGCTCCACACAATATATATCTTTTTCTTTTAATCATCATCAGGATGTCAACTTGTGCAATAGACTCATCACAAAAGACTGCGATGTTTCACTCAGAGATTTTTTGAGTTAGTTGAAAGAGAGTATCATTAGAAAACTGCATTTGCAAATGTAACCAAAATCCCTCAATTATTCATCTTTCTTTAGTCTTTATGCGTCTGCCAATCAGTCAAATGAACCACGGTTCTATCAACATAAACAATATTTTCTAGGGACAGCCCCTGGAGAACACTATGCACTCACAGTTCAGAAGGGCAGTGGGCGCTGTTGTCTGTTGTGTATCGTCGTGGCCACTGGACTAAAAATTTCGAAGGCCTTTTTCTCAAAATCCTGGCTTGCTGACCATCATTGTGTAATGTGATATATTTTGCTTCATATTTGGAGTACATAAATAACAGTGATTATATAAGAAGCCAGGATTCTCCTTTTTCCAACAGTTTATAGAAATTTAAAAATGTGTTTCAGGGTCAATGTGACTGAAAATTGTAGAACATGTCATACGATGAGACATACTGGTTCTGAACCGCCCCTGGGAAGAATGAACATGTAAGAGTTTTTCAGTGTTGGGCAGCAGCATCACTACAAGTTACTAACTTATCTACATTTTTCAGTAGCATGGTGGTGACGTCACTACTTTCTGAGTCAAATAGCTTTTCAGTAGTGAAGTTAATTAATTGACCAGGTAGCGCAGGCAGCGTTCACAAAAGTTTCGAACTCTTTCCCCAGGAAAGGCTTTGAAGTGCAGAGGTCTGGATAAAAGTAAGGATAATAAAATGGTTTTAATATAAGTCTGAAAGTGTTTCAAATAAAAAGAGGAATGAAAAAGTAAACTGTCTTTTTTCTGCAGGACATGTTAATATCATGTTTAACAAAACATGTTAACAGAAGAAACACAGATGAGTCAAAAATGGAAAAATGCTGTTGGATCAGAATTAAAATCCCAGAATAAAATTTCTGACAAAATCTGATTCACCTTAAACTCTCAAAGAAATGTTCCTGTCAAATGTGAAGGTGTGTTCAGTAGGGGTGTAACGGTACACACAAATCACGGTTCGGTACGTACCTCGGTACACAAGTCACGGTTCGTTTTTTTTCGGTACAGTAATGAAAAAAATAGACAACTATTAAATATCACAGCAGTTAACAATTTTTGAACGAAACAAATATATATAAAATCCTGCTTTTTCACATTGTTTGAATGAAAATAGAAATATAAAAGTGAAAAATAAAATCCTGCTGTTTTTTTAACACATTTTTTGAATGAAAAATATAAACATAAATTTCTGCTTTAACAGTTTTACTCAATTAAAATAAAAAGTATAGTGCAGCTGGTCAGCTTTAAAGCCTGCTCAGATTCAGTTTTACTAGGAACTTATTTAGCTTTCCCACTTTGTTAAAGTGCAGTAAACAAAACATGCTTATATCTAAAGTGCAGCTTAAACAATTTTACTCAACTCCAATGGCGTTGGTTATTTCTTTAGCGCGATGGTCAGGGAAACGCTCTTTCTTTTTAAACGACGACGATATCGTAGTTTGCACCAGATTGCTTTTTCTAGTCGTGCCGGTTAACGTTCAAACTCGGGTGGTGTCGCTTTAGATGCGTTAGCATGTTAGACGTGTTTCCAAGTACATACCCGACCGCTGTTCTGCAGTGTCGGCACACTGCTTTTGTCTTGTCCACTTGTTTATTTCCATCTTCGTATTTTACCCTGAAACCAAAGTGTTCCCAAACGGAGGACTTAAGGTTTGCGGGTGGGTCTTCAGGTTCGTCAGGCTCACTTGCCATGTTGTCAAAATGCGAGAATGCGCTGCACAAAGTGAAAGCGGAGATTTACGGGACTCGGTCCGTCACTCAATTATGTCCGTCGGGGAACTAGATATTTTAAATGGTTCGGCTCGCAAAAACGGAATTAAAATAAAACAAAATAAAATAAAATAATATCCTGCGCCCAATAATTCGGTACAGGGTCGTGCCGAACCGAAAGTCGCGTACCGAACGGTTCGACACAAATACATGTACCGTTACAGCCCTAGTGTTCAGTTTTTGTGATGAGTGCAACAATGAATAACACGCAGGTGAGAGTCTGACCCTGTATGAACCTGCATAGTTTGGGTCCATGTAGTAGCGAACAGACATTTGTGACACCATGTCCTACGTGCTCCTTTTTCTGTCAAATGTTTAGCACACATATGCCATAAATATTAAAAAGAGCATGGCAGGAGGTGAGATGGCTTTATATAACACAGCCTAAAAATTATTCACATCACACAGACTGTAAGATCTGCATTTAAAATACACTAGGAAATTGGAGTGAAACATCATATCATCATAAATATAATTTTACTTATGGGTAAATATAATATTTATAGTAGCAAGTGGTGAAACAGTCAGCCCTCCTGTAACTGGTTTATAAATGACTAAATGATGTTTTTTTGTATTATGATCCTTGTTTGGGATCTTGATGTTTTTTTGCTCCATTTTGTTAAATTTTATATGTGTGGTTCTTTAATTTATTAACTTACGTTTAACAATTGTTATTTAATTATATACAAATCTGCTTCCTAGTCTATTTTATTTTGGGGGTTTTTAATGTCTTTCCTCGCCTTCATGAAGGGGGACTATTATTCTGCTCTGGATTTTTGTAGAAGGAACATCCTCTACCAGATGTTGTATGTTCTTGTATGTTCTACCAGTGCTCTAGCCTGGAAATCCAGACTCAGATCTAGAAAGATTTTGATTTCGTGTAGTGCAAATTCAAATTTGATTGGGGCGGGGCATCTGGATTTCCAGGTTACCAGTGTTCTATAATAAAAAAGAACTTAAAATCTGGTCTGTACTGCCACCTGCTGGTCTGAAGGTGGAGCAGGTGTGATGTGAGCAGCAGGTGAAGCTTCTCAACAGACAAAAGAAGTTCCCTAAACATCTAACAGTAGTTCCCAACTGTGTCTGGAAAAACTCTTAAAAATAAGGACTGTGACAGTTTAACTTTTAGTTTTGGTCTACAAGTTTCTAAAAAAAAAACACTTAACACATAATATTTGCGATGTAAACAGTGGTGGAATGTAACTTAGTAATTTTACTCAAGTACTGTACTTCAAGGCAAATTTGAGGTACTTTAGTTGAGTTTTTCCATTTTAGGCACCTTTATACTTAACTCTACATCTCAGAGGTAAATGTATTTTCACTGCTCTACATTTGTCTGATAGTTTTACCTCTCCTTCCTGTCCAGATGTGTTGATGTTGAGTGTTTGTGATAAACTGAAAGATGAGGTGTTCCTTTTTGTGTTGAGAAAATCCTCCTCCTTCTTAATTCTAAATTAACTCTTGAAAAACCCTCCTGGATCAGCTGAACAGTCGTCGTCACAAAGCTGAAAACAGGCTGGGTTTTTTTTTACTTTTTAGAGATGTGTGGTTCTCACAGGACAGCAACACTTCAAACTAAGGATGCTTGATAATATCGACACGTCATCAGAACCAGCCAACATGTTTTTTCTTATTTAGCAGAATGAGTGAATAGAACATACATTATAAAGTATTGTATTTTATGTCTTGTCTCCATCTGCTGGTGGGCCGTCATAAGAGTATGTATGTATAATATGATGTTAATGTCACTACAGAAGAGACTTGATGGTCACTGAAATTAGGTGAGGAAAATGGATATATCGATATTGATATCCAATATTGTGCATCCATAACTTCTCTTAACTTTTATTTTACTGTTTTATTTTATTTTACTTATTTTACTCTTTTGTGTGGTTCCTTTTGTCCCATATTGTATGACTTAAACAGCTTTTATGTATTTTTCTTTTATTGTCTTTTATTTTTTTGTTTCGAAAAGTGGTATATGAAAAAAGTTTATTATCATTATTATTATTATTATTATCAGCCTATTAATGTTCTGTGCTTTTTTTCTTGACATAAAAAAAGAAATAAAGTTAGCTTGTACGATGTGTGTAACATTAAGTCCAATGTTTTTTTCTTGTGTTTGTTCAGATGTTAGTAATGGTGTTAACAGTTTCAGTGTCCAAGAAAGAAAACAAAGATTTAACATTAACTTACACAGCTGTAGGTTAGTGAAGTAATTCCAGTGTGCCGAGCACTTTTATGTCATGTACGTTATAGAGCAATAATGTTTCTGTTCTGTGCTGTTGTTCTTGACCTAATGTTTAGTCAAACCAACAGTTCACAACTGAATAAACTGTGCATGTAACGTTAAGTCCAAATGTATTGTGTTAGTGCGGTGGAGACGTTAACAGCTTCAGTGTCCAAGAAAATGGAGGAAATATTAATGTTAAATTTAAGCTAACCGTCACAGTATCACCTCTGTAACAAGACAAAGACACATTAAATTTTCAGGACAGACAGAATTAGCGGAGGACAGGGGACAGAGGACAGCGGGACAACAGGGAGACACTGTTTTACTCACATATTTAAAGTCCTCTGAGCAGCTGAACAGGTACGGTCCGCTGCACCTGTTACTGCGACGCCATTTTGTTTGTTAAAGGAACGTTTCCCGCCAATGCTTCACTTCTTCATGAAATAAAACAGGGCTGGGCGTCATGGAGAACACCACATACCACCATGTTTTTATACGTTATTTCTTTAACAGCATAGTGACAACACTGTAGGGTTAAATGTTGGCGCTTTCACAAAATATTTAAACTAACATTTTTGATAAATAATAATTAGTAATAGAATTGTAATAGAAGTCTGGTTAGGGACTGTTCGTTACTTATGGGGAGAGGGAGTGGTGCAAAAAGAGGGAGACATGTCAAATAATCTTTTAAACACTGGGACAGGACTTGTGTTATTTATTATAGTTGAGGGAAAGGGCATACAGATTTATATGGTTGCAATTTGTTTTTATTTTACTGCAAAATTTTAAAGAAAAGTAATGTTTTTTAAATCAACAAAATGACACCATTATATCACAGCCAGAAACTGTACAGACAGAAATTATCATTGGATTTTCAAATTTCCAACAGTTCCTGGACACATCATGTGCAATTAATGTTTCTATCAGAAAAAGAACCCACATAACCAAATCTGAGCTTTAACGAGTCATTTATCATCTGAATCACTGTATTCTACGTCTCATTTAAAGTTTGGCCAAAAATAAACCTTCTGCGCCAAATCAAAGAGTCAAAGAGTAGGTTTTAAAAATCTAATAACTACTTTATAGTTGAGGGAGGGTCCACCAGTCACTCAGGGAGGCTCAAGGAAAAATATCTGTAGCTTCGGGGCGGGTAAATAAAAAAATTAATTAATTAAAATATGGGCCACGCCCAAGCTACCCCCTCCTGATAGATAAAGAACAGCATGGATAATTTGGAAAATTACATCACCGTACTGTAACGCAGCCTTTAAAACCAGGAAAAAACATTAACTATATCACGATATCCCAAATCTATAACCATATCTAGTCTCAGATCACAATATTGATATAATATCAATACATTATCCCACATTAACCTGAAGAAATTCATTTTAAATTAACCAATAACATTTTGGCTATTTTCTGACACTATGACTCAGTTATGATAATTATGTTCATTCAGCAGAATATTGAAATTATAGGGCAGATTTTGTTTTCCTGTTGACGACAAACAAAAATGAAAAACTGGTTTTAAAACAAGAACTCAGATCACATGTAGATTTCATGTATGGACTGTTTAAGAAGAAAATCAGAGTAACAAAATATTATAAACACAAAGCCACATTTAAGAAAACTGATTTTAATTATTTTTGTAATGAATTTCACCAACAGCCTGTAAATCCCTGAAATATGAACTTAAAATCTGCAAAAGACCTGCTATGATGTGTAAGATTCTACAAATGAATAGTTTGAATGTACTAATATTTGAAGACCATTTATATTCATTTATTTTCATTTCAAATTTCACCTTATTTTCTTATGTTATTGTTTTATTTTAGACACAACCCCAGAAACACCACCCAAATAATAAAAAATATAACAATAATAATATAAAGTCTTTAAAGATATGATGAACAACTCTGCAGACAGAACATCATGGTGCCAAAATAAAACTGTTTCACTGTCAGAAAATAAAACTCAAGTAATTTTTTGTTTATTCGTTTATTTTTGTTGGTTTCAGAGTTTTCAAATTTAAATGTCTATAAATTTATAAATCATGGAATCAGCCACTTAAATACCATCATATGTAAGTTTTTAATCAGACAACTTAAATTAACCCGGGTTGGTAAAGTCTGAGGTTCCTGAGAATACGACCCTGCTGCGTTTGGAGGCGGAGCTTGCCTCACCTCCTGCTGTCCTGAAGCCTCAGGTGTCAGTCAGAGACACGTTTCTGTTTCAGGTGTGTTTTATTAAAAATAAAGATTCAAAGAACATGAAAATAAAAGTGACATTTACGGAGACAACCTCCTCTTATCCAGAGCTGTCCCTCCAGAGGCCTGCAGGGTGGCGGGGTCAGAGGTCATAGGTCTCCAGGCTCCTCAGCCACAGCTCCAGGGCGAACTTGGTCCCAGTGCTGACCCGCTCCACATCCGGGCCGCTGGCGGGCGCCCGGCTGACGAACACCTCCAGAGGAAGAGTGGAGTCAGTCAGAGCTCCCTCTGTGGAGACCTGCGACACACTGGAGGCACAGCGGGAGGTCAAAGGTCACAGCAGGAGGTCAAAGAATCAATGTAGTTTGTTTAGTAGTTCAGTACTTTAGTAGTCTACTTCTAGTTTAGAGTAGATTTCAAAATACTGAATATGTATCATCTATCACGAAATGGCCTAAATACACTCACCAACCACTTTATTAGGTACACCTGAGCAACTGCTCATTAACTCAAATATCTAATCAGCCAATCAGGTGTCAGCAGCTCATTAACATTTAGTCATGTAGACATGGTGAAGACGAGCTGCTGAAGTTCAAACGGAGCATCAGAATGATGAAGAAAGGTGATTGAAGTGACTTTGAACGTGGCATGGTTGTTGGTGCCAGACGGGCTGGTCTGAGTATTTACTGGGATTTTCAGCACAACCATCTCTAGGGTTTACAGAGGATGGTCCCAAAAAGAGAAAATATCCAGTGAGCCAAAATGCCTTGTTGATGCCAGAGGTCAGAGGAGAATGGCCAGACTGGTTCAAGATGATAGAAAGGCAACAGGAAGTCAAATAAGCACTGGTTCCAACCAAGGTGTGCAGAAGACCATCTCTGAAGCAACAACACCTTGTCCAACCTTGAAGCAGATGGGCTACAGCAGCAGAAGACCACACCAGGTGCCACTCCTGTCAGCTAACAACAGGAAACTGAGGCTACAATTCACACGGGTTTTCTCACCAAAACTGGACAATAGAAGATTGGAAAAACCACATTCAGATGGAAGCATGGATCCATCCTGCCTTGTATCAACGCTTCAGGCTGCTGCTGGTGGTGTAATGGTGTGGGGGAGATTTTCTTAGTACCAACTGAGCATGGTTTAAACACCACAGCCTACCTGAGTATTGTTGCTGAGCGTGTCCATCCCTTTATGACCACAGTGTACCCATCTTCTGATGGCTACTTCCAGCAGGATAACGCACCATGTCACAAAGCTCACATCATCTCAAACATGACAATGAGTTCACTGTACTCCAATGGCCTCCACAGTCACCAGATCTCAGTCCAATAGAGCACCTTTGGGATGTGCTGGAACGGGAGATTCTCATCATGGATGTGCAGCCGACAAATCTGCAGCAACTGTGTGATGTCATCATGTCAATATGGACCAACATCTCTGAGGAATGTTTCCAGCACCTTGTTGAATCTGTGACATCAAGAATTAAAAAGGGGGTCCAACTGGTACTAGTAAGGTGTCCCTAATAAAGTGGCCAGTAAGTGTATATTGCAACATTATTTAGAGGCCAGCCCTGGTCTCACACAATTCTTACCAAACACAAATAAATATAACATTTATCTTCAGGTTATTCAAATATAGAATCAAAAGAGTGACAAAATAAACAGAATTTAGAGGCCAAATTTAATGTAACTTTTGTCCTGTCAGGCTGCAAAATAAGAGCATCGATATTTAGTCTTTTTTCCTTTAACAAGTTGCAGCTAAATAATGATACTGGACAACATAAACACAGAATCTGGTACGACACCAGGTCTACATCTGAACAAAAGGCTGACCTGGAGGACAAGAAGATCAACAGAGGACAATTTGAGCTAACATGAGACCTGATTATATCAAAAAACAAATATATATTCTCTGTTTCAGTTTTATTTTCTGTGCAGGACGGAGCTCCAGATTTTAATTCACATCCACAGCTGTGATACCTGATGCTGCTCTGCAGGTCGTCCAGTTGAAGCTTTGTCTCCTCTCCGTCCACAGCGGACACGACGGCTCTGGCCAGCCGGCTGTCGGCCCACAGACAGGCACTGACCTCAGCAGGAGACGGTCTCAGAAAGGTCTGCAGGGTGGAGACAACCAGAGGTGGAGACACAGCATGAAGCATAACGATACTGACACAGACAGCTGGAGACACTGAAGCTGCAGAGTCAGGACGCACCTGTAGCTGCAGGTGAGACAGGGAGGACTGCAGCAGCATGTAGATGACGATGTGATGTCTCTGAGGAAGTCCTCTGGACAGCATGGGAGGATACACTGACTGACAGACAGGAAGACAGACAGACAGACAGGACACAGAGAGGGTTGACTGCACTGGCTTTGATAACTCTCCTCCTCTTGTTCTCTGTCTTCTCCAGATGTTTCAGATCCAGGACATGATTAGCCTAGCTTAGCACAGAGACTGACAGCAGAGTACGTCCCCCACCACTGATCTAGTGTTGCTTCATGTCTTTGTGTCAACTTCCTGTCTGTCTGTGTGTCTGTCTCACCTCCCAGAGTCCCAGTATTTTTGGAGAAAATCCCTCTGGTTCCAGTTTGAGTCCAGTTTCCTCCTTTAACTCCCTGAGGCCTGCGTCCAGCAGCTACACACACAATAACAAGGTTTACTCTGGAGTGAACGACAGTTTGTATTCAGTGAAGAAGAAGAAACACTGAGCAGAGGTCACATCAAGTCATGTTCAAGAAGAAAAACATATTTACACTCTCATCCGGCTCCACATGACCACCTGGAAGGAAACACAGTCATGAAACATGAGCGTTAAAAACACAGAGGACACAGATATATCCTGACTTTTATCCATTAAAAAAATTGGATTTCCCATCATGCACCTGCCCCTTTAACACACGTCAGTGAGTGTCAGACCTGGAGGAACCCAGACGTTGGGAAATATACGAAGCTCATTCACCCGACGTGTCAGCAACACTCTCTGATTGGCTGTCTGAAGGATGATGGCCACGCCCACGTCTACTCCACGCTGCTGAACGTCCAATGGGATCGCAGCTGCCTCTGTGACTGACAGGTGTTTGATGGGACAGAAGGCGGGCCTCTAGGAGAGAAGAGAGCAGGTGGGTGGTTTCAGAGATGGAGGGGTAAATATTAAACATAGAGGGGTAAATACACTGCTCATAAAACTGAAGGGAACACTTAATGGTCACAGTGTAACAGGAAGTCAGTTAAACTTCAGGGATCAATCAAGTGATTGTGAATCAGTTTCAGCTGCTTTGGTGCAAATCAAAGTGACAACAGGTGCAATGGAGAGGCAAAAGCAAGACAACCCCCAAAAAGGNNAATCTGGTTAGCCCAGATTGTCCTGAGAAAACAAGATATAGCATGTGTATGTAGCCTTTATAATGACTGTGATATGAGCTTAAAAGTAAAGGCAGTAAAAATACCCCAAAAAGGCCTAGGGCCCATAGGGTTAAAAAGTACCGAAATAAGGTACCGTTTGGTACCGGTACCGAATTCCAGATACCGGTACAAGTACCATATCGGTTCAGTTATGAACGGTACCCAACCCTAGCGATTACAATAGGGTCCTCACGGACGACTTCGTCGTCGCTCGGACCCTAATAATAAACAGCGCAATTACAATAGGTTCCTCGGACGACGAAGTCGTCACTCGGTCCCTAATAATAATAATAATAAATAATAATAATAAACAGTGCGATTACAATAGGGTCCTCACGGACGACTTCGTCGTCGCTAGGGCCCTAATTAAAGCTGCAAGCAGCGATGAACGGGCCCTCGCTCCCTCATGCAACTGCAGGGGCCTGAGGCACACGGGGGCTGTGGCGCGAAGCGAGAAGGGAGAAAAAACCTGGCAGGTGTGAAAAAAATGCAATGTTTTGTTCATCCACCAGGGGCACTAGGAGTGTAACTAAATGTGTGCAAGTGTGTCCAGGGGCGGACCCTCATCACACGTGAAGTTTAGAGCAAATCGGACAATGTCAATGTATAATAGGGCATTTCCTGTTTCCACAAGGGGGCGGCATGAGCAAGATTGCCTACGAGCATATGGAGGCGTTGAGGGCGGGGCTCTTACCATGTACAGAAATTTTGGAGCAGTTTGGATGAATTATGTGGGAGAGAGAGCTGCATGAATATGCATGGAGATGGATAAAAAATGGCAGCGCCATAGCAGCCTTGCCCTTTGACCTACAGACATGCAGAGCATAACTGTTGATCAGCATGGTCTCTGGATGATCTGTAAAAAAATTTAGCTTGATTGGATGAACTCACTAGGACTAGTTCGTTAAAATACAACATGTGGAAATCACGCCAAAATGACAAGTCAAAATCAAAATGGCCGACTTCCTGTTTGGAGTAGACCATTGGTGCCAGAGACTTTTATGTGCGTCTGGAGAACATACACATGTGTACCAATTTTCATCTTCCTACTCCAAAAAAAACCCTATGGGGAGGGGTTTTTGAAAATTTGAAGGGGGCGCTATAGAGGCATTTTCTCCCCCCCCATGGGCGACGCCCCTATCAGATGCAAGAGCTCGCCATTCTTGACCTGTGTATCAATTTTCATGAGGAGATGAGGTCGCTGAAGCCATCAAAATGCCAAACGTATTTGGTGGCGAGGGATCGATAGTCGCCACGCCGCCACATGGACACCATTAGACGTAGCTTCACAGTGTTGATAAGGTAGCTTCACCAACTTGTTCTGCATGCATTAGAAGTGGAATGAAGTTGATGCGGTCAAGTTTGTGTCATCAGTACATGTTAAAGCAAACACTAGTCACTTCCTGTTACCACCGGGGGGCGCTATGAGTAAGGTGGGATATTAACATATCGGGACGTTCGGGGCGGAGCCATCATCATGTCCAGCAAGTTTTAAGCTGCTGAGATCAAGTATGTGGGCGTGAGGTCCGTTCGAAATTCGATGGCGAGAAAACGAAAAGTCGCCAACGTTTGTCACGCCCTAGCGGCCATGCCCCTTGACATAGAGAAAAGCTTTTAATAACTTTTGATCAGCATGGACTCAGGGTGATCTGTACCAAATCTGTAGTTGATTGGACAAGATCTGTAGGAGGAGTTTGTTAAAATACACAATTGTGGAAATCAAAATGAAAAGTTTAAATCAAAATGGGCGACTTCCTGTTTGGAGTAGACCATTGGTGTCAGAGACTTTTTTGTGCGTCTGGGCAACATATGTACCAATTTTCATCTTCCTTCTCCAAAAAAACCTCTATGGGGAGGGGTTTTTGAAAATTTGAAGGGGGCGCTATAGAGGCTTTTTGTCCCCCCCATGGGCGATGCCCCTATCAGATGCAAGAGCTCGCCATTCTTGACCTGTGTATCAATTTTCATGAGGTGATGAGGCCATTGAAGCCATCAAGAAGCCAAACTTATTTGGTGGCGAGGGAGGCGCCATAGCAGCCACGCCCCTTGACATCGGCCGTGGTCCCTAATAAACGTACCAGGAACAAGAGGGTCCTCGCCCTTCAGCCGAGGTCCCTAATAAACACATGAAAAACAAGAGGGACTTCGTCCTTCGGCCGAGGTCCCTAATAACAATAAACGCGACAAAAACGAGGGTCCTCGTCCTTCGGCCGAGGTCCCTAACTAAAAGACACCTCCCCTGAATGACATGCTCTGTTCTTATTGACTTTGGAGTAAAAGCTTGTGAGAACAGGAAACCCACCCCAGCACTGACTGCAGTGCTATGACTTAAAATGACCTCCCCTTCCCATTCTCTTCGCCAGTCAGTCTCATTATTCCTGTCACTGTGTGTCTCTTGTAAAAACAAAACATTTGAGTTTAGCTGTTTCATATATGTTAAACCTTTTCCTAACTTCTCTGGCCCCATTGACATTCAAACTCCCAACTTTAAAAGTATTCATAAAAAGTGAGAGATTTAAAACAATACTAAAAACAGCCAATAAACTAATTAAAATGCAAATTAGTGCTTTTCCCATCATTTAGCAAATTTGTTTTTTTAACTTTCAGGATCAGTTTCTTCAATCTGAACACTTCTTAATCATTAAAATCAGAGTCAGCTTTGTTTCTGATATGACATCTGGCTGATGTATAAAACGCCTCTTTATCAGGAAAATAATGCTCGAGTTTTACTCCTTTCATATTTTTTGTTTCTTGAAGAAAAGTTTTTAACATTTTCGTTGTATAAGCCCTATCTTCCTGGCTGACTGAGTGTGTGACAGATTACTGTCATCAGAGACGCAGTCCTCACTGTCACTGCTATCTAACAACTCAGCTCTCCTACCTGACTGTCAGCCTGTTGCTTTTTGCTCCTACGTCCACATTCTTCTTCCTACTGTGGCGCTTCTGTGGGATTGATATCCACGCAGCCTCCTGTTCCATCATCTCCACAGCTTCACCTGCCTGCCCACCACATGCTTCACCTGTCTTACTTGTTACACTTATACCTCACCTGCCTGCTCAACACCAACCCCATCTTCCTGCTCAACACCAGCTTCACCTACCTGTCCAACACCAGCTTCACCTACCTGCCCAACACCAGCTTCACCTACCTGTCCAACACCAGCTTCACCTGTCTTACCTGCTTCACTTACCTCACTTGCCTGCTCAACACCAGCTTCACCTACCTGCCGTACAGCAGCTTCACTTACCTTTCCAAAACCAGCTTCACCAACCTGTCCAACACCAGCTTCACCAACCTGCCCAACAACAGCTTCACCTGCCTCCTCACCTTTGTTTCCATCTGTGTCATCTCTCCCACTCACCCCACCCACCCTCCGGTTTTTCAATATCATGAAAAGTTGTCTCCGGTGGGAAACAACGTGTTTGAGTAATGGAGATTTACATCCAGACAGGACTTTTTTAATTGGAGAAACGATTTTACCGTGTCTGGATAACTCCCTGCTGAAGAACTCATCACTTATGAACGGGGGGACGTTTTATAGAGTGATCTTTGTTGCCGGTTGAGTGAGTGGCAGCACCAACTCAAACAAACCACCGACACTGATCCCCGTCTCCACCAGGCGGTTCACCTGCTCCACCTTCTCCAGGAACAAGACCACCGCACTGTTCATCCGGGCCGCCGATTTCACCGAGGCATGCCTGACCACCTCTCCTACGGCGAGGGCAACCTCATCCACGGTGTGCGGAAACCAAGCACCCAACTTGATGATGTGTCTCTGCAACAACCAGGAGAAATCACCGCCGCCTACCACCATGGCGTGTGGGATGCCAAGACAAAAGCAGACAAAGCCTGGCTGGTAAAACACAGAAAACCCAACAAAACACTACTACACTGACAAATACACTGAAGAGAAAAAGACAGAAAAGATAGAAAAAGATTGAAAAACTCAATCAAACCGCTCACACATGCTCACAACGCTCCACTCAGAGAGAGAGAGAGAGAGACAGACAGACAGACAGACAGACAGACAGACAGACAGACAGACAGAAAGTGACCCCAATTCTTATTGTTACAAAGCTCTCCATAGTCAAGAGGAGAAGATAGAGAAGAGTCCCCTCAGCCAGCTGGTCCTGAGGCTCACCTCCTCTAACAACACAAGGCCTCAGCACAGCCCTCACACAATCCGGCCCAACCAAATTATAGCTAAAGAAAAAGAAAATTACATTAACTATTGGACATCTACCACAAAAACTCAAAGCAAATTTCAATGCTATTTGGCTCTAAATAGACAGTATACGATGGTGAACTATCTGACCACCATGACTGATAGAAACTAAGAAAGACATTAACCATTTACAGACTCAGTGATCACAGCTTGGCCATAGAGACTGGTCGACACAGGCAGACCTGGCAGCCTAGAGATGACCGGCTGTGTCAGCTCTGTCCACAGAGACAGGTGGAGACAGAGCAACATTTCCTGTTAAAATGTAACACATAGGAAGAATTTAGAACCAAGTTCTTTTCAAAAATGAAACATAAACTCCAAGATTTTGATACCCTCTCTGATCAGGAGAAAATGCAACATCTACTTGGAGAAAACAGTGTCAGTGCCATAGAAGCAGCAAAATATAAAATATAAAATATAAAAGAGAAAGACACAACAACACAACAACACAGTCTCCTTATAACATTCTGCCTATTTAATGTAAAATGTATTTAATGTATTTATATTAATAATTAATGTATTGTATTAATTGTATTGTAATTGAATTGTATGTCTGTATGTACGTTCTGCTTTCGGCAACAACGGTTCATACCATTCATGCCAATAAAGCTAATTTGAATTTGAATTTGAATTTGAGAGAGAGAGAGAGAGAGAGAGAGAGAGAGAGAGAGACAGACAGACAGACAGACAGACAGACAGACAGACAGGCAGGCAGACAGGCAGGCAGACAGAGAAAGAGAGAGAGAGGGAGAGAGAGAGAGAGAGAGAGAGACAGACAGACAGACAGACAAAGGCAAGTGTGGTGATCAAAGGGCTGTTTGGCCTACAACACAAAATGGCTGACAACAGAGAACTACAAGATGGCTGAATCAAAGCTGGCTTCAGATCGAGGGAGGTCTTGTCTGACCGTGTGATCAGGACAAAGACAAAGGAAAAGAAGCGGGACTTTGAGTTGCCTCTTTAGGTGTAGCTATGTTGAAAGCCTATTTGTAAATGAGTCTGTGTGAATGTGATATGTGTTGCAAATGGTCTGGATCAATGCAGAGGATGTTTAGCTGCATGCAAGGCGTTTCTGTGAACAGCATTAGCAAACTAAACACTTAGCTTTGGCGAAGCCAACTAACCAATAACCTCATTGCAAACAATCACAACAATGACTCGGTAAACAGCATTAAATCACATTCAAAACAAATTAAACAGTCTTGCTTAGCCTGTACAGCTGTGATAAAACTATGCCCAGTTGTTACATTACCGATCCTTGAATGGATGGAAGAAAGAGTCACTTTGTAATGTGCTGCTCTTGTTAGCCGGCAGGAGAGGCTGGAAAGAGCTGT
This sequence comes from Epinephelus moara, assembly GCF_006386435.1. Lineage (NCBI taxonomy): Eukaryota > Metazoa > Chordata > Actinopteri > Perciformes > Serranidae > Epinephelus > Epinephelus moara. The sequence goes on from NC_065511.1 coordinate 42,986,551, forward strand.
GGTTCCAGATGCAGTCTTTGCTGTGTCCTTGTTCCAAAGCTGCAGATCCGAGGAAGCTGGTTGCTCGGGGTCTTTGCAGAGTTAGACGCTGGGGTGCTAACTCAATTTGGTTCTCCTTGTCACTGGAAAGCTAGTTGCAAACCTTGTGTTTGCAAATCTAACTTCTCTGGTTCAGGTTTGCCTCTGTCTTGAGCATGGCAAGTCGTGGTCCAGGAGAAAGAGAGTCTGTGAGCAATTGCCCTCCCTTTAGTGGTTTGGAGCAATGGCCTCTGAGTTGGTCAGAGAGAAAGAGAGATCTGTCTGGGCGGGCCAAAGGCCCAGGAGCCAGAGGTGCTGTGAGCTGGTCGACAGCTCACAAGCAAGACAGTGTCTGTCTGAAGGGAGCAGACCTTCTACAGTGGCCTGGTGACATCACAGAGTCACATGTCACTGTAAAAGTCCTTTCCAATCAAGTTTGACAACTGGTCTCACTGAGGTGAGAAATGGCTCTCTTTGTCTGAAGAACAAAAAGCATGCAGAGAAGAAAAGTCTTCACATGTCCAGTTTAGATTTTAACAAATGACAAATCATCTTTGGTCCCGTGAATCCCAACACTATTATATTGACATTAGACATGACATACCAGAATTCATCGTATGTCGTTTATCATTTTACATGTCTACATTTCACATTCAGGGTCGTGTGGTTTTAGATGACCCTGATAAGGCACATATGATTTTTTATGTGTTAAAACAAAAGTTTTACATATAATGTCACATGTGAAACACCATTTCAGGCACATGTAGTTTCCAGACATTTCACATATGACCCAGATTTACATGTGGGGTTTTTTTTGCTGTAGTTTTACAGCTGTAGGCATACTGCTTATATGTTTCATGTAGTCCTTCAGAAAAACATATTAGATCACTTTAATGACAGAGACAGAATCAATAACACATTTCATATTTAGGCTGCTTGTTATTGTGTACTTTTTGTACACAGGACAAGAATAGTATATGAATATAAAACAAAAACTAAAAAAGTGCACTCAGCAGGGTACAGAGCTCTGTCAGAAGGCTGCCCGTGCTGATCACATCCACTCTAGAAAATTCCATCAGATGTCGATTTTTGAAGGAGCTGCAGCATGTTGCACACAGAGTTCTCCTACTAACAGACACTGTACGTTAAATATAGCTACTATGTAATTACAAGGGTTGAATGTATTTTATGTAATTGAAACACAGCACACATAACAACAACACATAACTAAACTTTCAGTGGTGTTAACTGTGTAGGCCAATCAGTGTTTGCTGACGTGCTGCGTGAGGAAATGCACACCACATGAACATTCTGATCGTTCCTCATTCGAAAGCTGACTACATGTTAGCAGACACTGTCAGCCAGAAATTCTGGTCCCCAGGCCCTTTTGAGACTTCGGTGCTGTTTTTTGCTGTGCTGTTTAAGGATGATTTTTTTTAACCTAAGGAGGGAATATTAGAACCATTTAACACTGGGTATATAATATATATATAATATAACCCCTTCCCCCATATATAAACACGTTTAGTTATTATCAAAAACACATGTATTTTTTATCTAAGAGGCAACTGTTTATGATTATTGGGATTAAGAGGCAGGTTCTCTATTCATGCTGCATATATAAAGCTTTCCTGCTCTTCAACAGCCATTTATTTTTTCTCACACAGTCATGCACATACTGTAGATGTAGGTTTTTATCGATATAACATAAGATTTACTTAAGACAAGACAAGACAAGATGAGATAAGATAAACTTTATTGTCCCAAGCGGGAAATTTATTTTGGGCACATAGTGCGACATAACTGCATAGCAGTTACAACCATCATATACAAACAAGACACACAGTAGACAACCATTTAGTATGCACGGCCAGATTTGAATAACATAATAGTGCAATTAGGACTACTGGATGAAATAAATACATCAACTTTATCATATCAGGTAAGGCTAAAAGAATAAAAGCTCCTTAAGGTTGCCCTAGCCCAGGAGGTAATCATAAAAAGTGCAATAAAAAACCTTTTGTATAAATAGTGCAAATAAAATACAGTAGTACAAATTAAACTGTCGCAAATAAAAACTAAAGTGCCTGTAGGAACGTTTTTAGAAGAAACCTCACTAGAAAAAGTGCACTTAAAACACACAATCAGCAACACGTAAACTTACCATGAATTATTTTAAAAACATGTCACTGCCAGTTAAGAAGAAATCTGTTCATTCTGTTCATACGATTGGTTCTTGCATTAGGCCCAATGTTTCCACCCTCCACCCAAACAAACTAAAGAGAAACAAAAACAAAGTGTGTAAGTGTGTGTGTTCAGGCAGAAACACAGCATGTGTGTCAGCTGTGAAGATCAATCCATTTGTTTAGTTAGCATGAATGCAATCTTGGACTTAAATTGTGTGTGTGTGTGTGTGTGTGTGTGTGTGTGCGTGTGTGCGTGCCTGCGTGCGTGGGTGGGTGCATGTCTGTGTGTGTGGGTGGGTGGGTGTGTGTATGTGCAGGGCCTGCAGACAGGAACCAAGGAGCTGCAGGAGACTGGCGTGAAGTTTTGCCACAGTCTACTGTCTGTGACCAAAGACACGAATGTTCTTTACAGCCGAAGACTCATCAACCACATTGACCTGGACCGCAGCACCCTGGACCACAATTCTTACAAGTAAGACATCCTGAACACATCCTAACACATCCTGACAAGGCCTGTGACATCGCAATTTCTGTCAAAATGGGGTATACAAATGAGCGCAATCCTCTTACGTGAGGACATTGTCCTGCTGGTTAGGACTTAAGTTTTGGTTTACAATTAGAATTAGTATTTGATAAGATGAACATTTAAAGTAAGGCTTACATGATATTGATAATGCTTGCCAAATGTTCAGATGTAGCGTTGTAATACATTACCAATGTGTATGCAAAATCAATCAATCACACCCGATTGGAAGAAATATGTTTTTCTGTACATCTCTTGCTGTCTACAGGTAGGCATTGTGTCAGTGATTCTGAAGTTCAAATGGTATATAATGTTATCTGGTTTAAAAAGCTACACACTAAATGAGAGGTCCCGTGTGTTGGGGCTCCCATCGTGCCGGTGTCCAGCAGCGGTGCTCCTTGCCAGTATACCCAAAAGCTTCCTCCCCGTCCGCTTTTTCCTCCAGCCACTGCCATCTTTGGAGATTCCATAATAAGAAATATCAGGTTTTTTAATGCAGTAACACACTGCTTTCCTGGAGCTACTCTAGCCGTCCTGTTACAGAAGCTTCCAGGTCTGTTTCTGTCCCCCCCCCCTCCCCATCAAACGAGTGGTTATCCATGTCGAAACAATTGATACAGCTTACAAACGGTCCAAACACACCAAAAGGGTCTTCAGTGATCTTTTTAGGCTCCTATTGAACTCTGGACTGTCAGTGTTCATCTCTGGTCCGATTCCCACACTTGGCCATGGGTGAGAGAGCTTCAGCAGGATCCTTAGCCTACGCACTTATCTCCTGTCGGCCTGCAGGGCTCCCAACGTAGGCTTCATTGACAACTTTAATTTGTTTTGGGGATGACATTCCTTTTTTAAGCTGGATGGGCTCCATCCTAATACACTGGGCAGCCGCATGTTCACAGCTAATTTACAGCATGTTGTGCAATCCTGTCCACGTGCCTGACTATTTTCATCCCACACACCTGGCCCTCCCCCTCCCCCTTCTTCTATGGTGCCAACTCAGAGTACTGTCCACAATGAGAACTACCCCTACAGGCACCATCAGGCACCAACTCCCTCTACTACTGTTCTCCCCATTCAAACTATTGTGACTGATAGGCCTCCCTGTGTGTGTGGCAGTTTTAAGGCTGTGAATAATACTAACCTCCTTCACACTGCACCTGTCACCTGGTGGTGCCTACAATCACTACCTCGAGCCTCTCTCGAGCTGGATCTGACATCATCAGATTTGGATTAATAAACGCCAGATCCATGGCAAACAAATCATTTGTTTTGAATGATTTCTTTGTATCCAATAACCTGGACTGCATGCTCATCTCTGAAACCTGGCAGTAAGCCGATGACTTTGACTCTCTAAACGAACCATGTCCGCCAGATTGCGCTTATTCCTGTGCCCCTAGATCCACAGGCCGAGGAGGAGGCTTAGCTATGGTCTGTCGAGACTGTTTTTACTTTAGCTCGCTAAACTCTGGATCTCACTCGTCCTTTGAAGTCCTAATGAATAAAATTAGCCACACAAACCCCTTTCACTGCGTTCTAATTTACCGCCCCCCAGGTAGAAACAGCTCGTTCCTAGCTGAGTTTGGTAACTTTCTGGCATCCATCATCTGCTTGGACAGAATTCTCATGATAGGGGATTTCACATTCATGTAAACAAGAGCTCGGACAATTTTGCAGTTGACTTTCTCAGCATTGCTGAATCATTTCTCTTCACCCAACATGTCTCTGGTCCCACTCACAGCAAGGGCAACACATTAGATCTTGTTTTCACAATTGGGTTAAATGTCAACGATGTGTGTACCGAGGAGTTGCTGGTGACTGATCACAAAGGCGTTATGTTTAACTTATCATTTGATAACGATTTTGTACCGGTGAAGTTAACCAAATGCTCTCGCATTGTTAACAGTTCAGCTGTAGAAAGTTACACTGCTAATTTCAATAGCAATGTTTTGGGGTCCCGCGATGATGACGTAGATTGTTTGGTTCATGTTTTCAACATGCACTGCACAGCCATTTTAGATGATGTAGCTCCCCTAGTAACTCGCACTGTCTGTCCTGTAAATTCCTCCCCCTGGTTTAATGATGACATCCGTGGACTTAGACGCATATGCCATAAAACAGAGAGACTATGGAAATCCACCAACCTCCCAAGTCCACTGTATTTACCTCAAAGAGCTGATAGGTGATCTTAAGGACATGATTAAAGGCCCAGACATACTCGGGCGGAACGTACGAGGAGCGGACTCCGTGGAGGTCTGCCCGGACTAAAAGCGGACGTCCGCAAGCCCTGTGCGCGCAAAGCTCAGATTTTACGACCGCGTGGACTCCGCTCCACGCACCAGTGTCACACAAAAGATTGCTTGGCATGTATTTTTAACATCGACATCCAATAAATGTGACACCGATCTGCATTTTGTATTTGCCGCCATCGCGTGGTGGAACAGAGCGGGAGCATCTGATGATGTGTGCCCAACTAGATCGTCTAACTTTTCACTATTCATTCTGAAGTATTGAAAGTGTTTATGTCAAGACTTCGCATGTCCCTCACCAACATGGCAAACTCCCCTTCCTGGTCTCTTGTGGCATTTAGTGGCCGTACATACCACCGTCTATTCAGTTTATTTGCTTGCAGAGCCAGCAGGCAGAGCAGCTCCTCTTCCTCGTCGTCAGGGCCGGCCCAAGCCTCCATGGGGCCCTAAGCAAAATTTGATTTTGGGGCCCTCTATTACTGCTAATAATACTGATTATTGATCATTCACACACCCACTGTAAGTTATTTCATGTTCTATTCTGTCATCACTTGTAAAACTAGATGTGAGAACTTTCTGTTGTAGTTAGATTGTAATCCACAGTGAAAGCAGACAACAGATTTGCAAACTTGCTGAAAAATCTCTCAATTAATATTTGGCAAAGTCAGCAACTCCCCCTACTGACCACATAGAGAATCAATACATAAAACCTCAAAGAGCAGCCCAGCATGTTTTACCCATTTATGGTTTTTAATCTGAAATGGTAGCAAATTCAGCTACAAGAGCAGCTGGGGGTTGATTTACACTTAATATTCAAAGTGATATAGTACTAAGTGGGATACCAAATGTCATCTAGGCCAACTAAAAGCAACAAAATAAACCAATCATTTACTGTAAACACAATCTGCTTTATTATTTTTTGTTTCAAATAAACTGCAACACAGAGGGGACAGTGGGCACAGTGGATGGAGCAAAGAATGGAGATGGACCTAAGATGAAAAACAACACAAAAAGCTAGTCATGTTAGATATCATATTATACTTGAAAATTATGCTGCTTATTTTCTAAGTAAAATAGTACAGCTATAGCTTGTAATAAAAAAAACAATCTGCCAGTGGAACAACTGAAAATTGCTTGAGAAGTTTTGAAATAATATGCATTTGTCTAAAAACATGTCCCTTTTCATATGATTATGTCTTATATTAAAAATGATTAATCTTAGAATGTTCTGCATTACACTGAGCAATTACAAAGGCTGTTTTGTTGTTAACTTACCAGGTAGGGCTGAGGTTGCAGCAGACACAGAGGGGACAGTGGGCACAGTGGATGGGTCAGAGGATGGAGATGGACCTAAGATGAAAAACATGTCCCTTGTCATATGATTATATATTAGTATATCTTAATGAGATAATTTGACTAGAAATTAAATATATATGGTGACAGTTTTTCCCTCACCTGATTCATTAGCCTTGGCTGAGCCTGAGGAGGTGGACTGCCCTTGGGCTGAGTCAGTGCCTCCTCCAAAATACTTTAACAGTGCTCCTGGGGAAGTTTCATATAACTTATGAGCATATTAGGGAGTTGATGTAAAAGCAATTTGTTTATTTACTCACATAAATGACTATGCTCTGCAGCAAACAACATATCTCAAACCATAAGTTAACTAAGTTAATTCATTAATGCAAAAACATATTGCTAGCAAACCGCATCTGTAATTAATGTTAGTTGTTATTAAACATTTGCTATTAAACGTTGTTATCAAAAATGTTGTTTTGATGCCAAAAAGCGACCCAGAATATATACACCGAGAATCAACTTATTCAAAGTATTACACAAACACAAAAACATTAGCTTGAATAGTTAGCTATATAACCTACCAGTTAAAAGAGAAGTTTCTCTAGTTTTGAAGTAACGTTAGCTAGCTAATTTGCTATTATAGGCTAACAAACAAACAAACTAACAAAATATCAACAATAATTAGGGACTTTCCTAATTTGAGGAAACTTTTCAAAATCTCCTTGACACCAAATGTTACATTACCAAGACATGCAAACATAATAATAATAATAATAATAATAATAATAATAAATTTTATTTGAAGGCGCCTTTCTTGGCACTCAAGGACACCGTACAGATACACAAAATGACATTAAAAAGACATTAAAAAGAAACAACAATTTTAAAAAACAAAACAAAAAAACAATAGAAAGTGACAGAGCAATTGGCAACAGATGGAATAGGCAGTTTTAAACAGATGTGTTTTGAGTTGTGATTTGAAATGGGGGAGTGAATCGATGTTTCTGAGTTGGGGTGGTAATGAATTCCAGAGACGGGGAGCAGAGCGGCTGAATGCTCTGCTCCCCATGGTGGTACCTTTATCTTGTCGTTTTCTCTCCTCTTCCTCTTTCTTCCTTTTTCTTTTTCCTGCCCCTGAAGGGTATATCCTTTGTTGCGACATTATTAGGCCTTCCACCTGCTCCTAGCTCCTTGGATGCGCAGTGCGCAGTGCGCACCGCACGGCTGGATGCACACCTTACTTGTGGAACTCTGACATTTAGAGCAGAGAGACAGTAGGAAACTACACTCTGTTAACAAAATATTGTCTTTTTGTACAACAACGTACATTTGATAATATATGAATCATCATCACTCACACATGGAAAAAAAATAATTATTTTTTTCTTCTTCTTTTTTTTGAAGTTAATTGCTTTTGGGGGGCCCCCTAGTGGTCATGGGGCCCTAAGCAGGTGCTTACTTCGCTTATGTCTTGGGCCGGCTCTGCTCGTCGTCAGTGTAGGACGCCATGACAGAAGAGTGTAAAAAACGCGCAAGAATTGTAGATAATGTAGTGTTTCACGGACATTTTTACAGGAAACTACAATGCAGAAGTGCGCTCGACTATGGAAGCCCGAATGACTGCGGACATTCCTCGCGCAGTCCACTCTGCTTATAGTACGCCTGAGTCTGTGAGCACCTTAAGAGTGCTAGAGCTGCTTACTTTAACAACCTCATTACATCTAGCAAATACAATCCCAAAGTGTTATTTAACACCATCAACACTATTGTCAGCCCCCCTCTTACCCTCCTCTGTCCCTTCCTACTTCAAGCAGGCGGTCGTCCAGCCTCTCCTTAAAAAGCCTAATTTGGACTCCTCAATTCCGAAAAATTACAGACCCATCTCCAAGCTGCCTTTTGTCTCTAAGGTCTTAGAGAAAGTTGTGGCCAACCAGCTCACTAGCTATCTGTCAAATCACAACCTCACAGACAAATTTCAATCCGGCATCCGTAAAAAACACTCCACTGAAACCGCCCTCCTCAGAGTCTGAAATGACCTCATGAGGTCAGCTGATCATGGTGAATGTTCTGTCCTAGTCCTATTAGACCTCAGCACGGCGTTTGATACGATGGATCATGGCATCCTGCTGGACAGACTCAGGGAGTGGATAAACTCACTTGCCTACAGGAGTGTCTCTCCGCCATTGAAATCTTAGACTCACAAGTCAGTCTTTATATGCTTTGCTTAACTAAAGACTGATGACTTTCTCCCTCATTTTGTGTTCAGATGGGCGGATACAATTTCAGAGTTTAAAAAAACTCCCTGCAGAACAAATAGTAAATCCGCAGGGCGGTCCTTCGGTGGCTCACTGAACTCTTGTGCTCGTAAGCATAGTCCGACTAGAAACACGTGTAGTGGTACAAAATGGCTCAAGTCACTGTAAGTCCTTCATTTCCACAATCTTGTGGACTGAGCACACGTTTGATAAAATGGAGTTAAATCTCTTGTCATCCATTTTTAAGCTCTCTGTGTGTTTGTTGCCTTGCGGACGAGAAAAGGGGGAGCGCACATTTCCGGGAGGGTGTGTCCTTTTCAAAAATGCAAGAGGCGTTGCTTTGTTGCCGGCGAACATTCTATTGCTGGGTTAAATATTACCTATACATTGGGTTATTCATTTGACCCAATCCAGTGAGTGAAATTAACTGTATTGCTGGGTTAAATATTACCTATACATTGGGTTATTCATTCACTTTAATCTAGTGAGTGAAATTAACTCTATTGGTCGGTTAAATGTTACCTATACACTAACTTCCTGTCTAATTTCCCATAAACACACACTACACAACAAAGGTAACTGTAAATGAGATTTCATTTTCGTTTTTTAAAATTACATCAACACATACAAATTTACCACACACACACTTCCCCTCTCCCACACTTACACACACTGCCACAAGCACCACATACAGCATTGTACCTTTCTGCAAACCAAGAATACGTTACATTTGCATGTCTCATATGTATCATGTCAATGTTTCTAAAGTGAGCTGACTTTGTCATCAGGAGCAGGAGTGGATGGCGTGTCACCTAGGCAAGATGACTGCCAAGCTGCCACAGACCACTGCAGATGTTTGAGACCAACAAAAACAAAACTGGTTGCAATTTAGCAAGTCTTTTCTTTGTTTCCAGCATTTTTTTAGGCACCGGTGTTTTGTAGCGACCCATCGCTGTTCTTCAGTGGGGACTGTGATAGGAAAAGCAGTTGTTTTTTACCAAGACACCCCTGGTTTTCCCACAGGGATTGTGCCCCAAAATCTGGTATTTTAAGCCAAAATATGATGTTTATCTAACCACAACCAAGTAGTTTTGGTGTCCAACCCTTACCACACTGTAACTACAGGTTGTTTACAGGTCAAGTTTAAACATATTCGCTACATGACAGTGCAGAAACATTTAATGCCAACATATTTCTTGGTTGACACATATTTTTGTGCAGTAAAACTGATTTTCAGTCTCACTCAGTCACACACTCACACACACACACACTCACTCACTCACTCACACACTCACACACACACACACTCACTCACTCACTCACTCACTCACTCACTCACTCACTCTCACA
>NC_065511.1:42996783-42998000 GCF_006386435.1 Epinephelus moara
ATTGCATGCCCTGACAAAATGGCGAAGGCCTGGGATGTTACCCTCTCCTGTCCAAGGCATAGAATGTGTGGGAACACATTCGTCTCTGCATTTTGTAGGTAGTCCACCATGTTGGTCCCCACCTGTTAATCACACAATTACAACAAATTGGCATACAGTATATTGTTAATAGATGCACAATATGAACAGGGATGTGATTTACAATTTCACCTCAACTTTAATTTTGTCATTCATCTGTTTAGTTTTACATTCACAGCTTGTAATTTTTTGCTTCTAAATTACCTAAATTAGCATCATAGTTATCAAGCATATCAAACAGTACAAACATCCACCTTTACTGAAGTATAAAAACCAGGGTTTCCGCTACATGTAATTGATCGTGGCGCACCGCGACGGCAAAATAAAAGCCGCCACACCTTAAAAATGAGTTGCTGTTGTTGTTTTTAATGTGAAAACAATATTAAGTAGTATATTGTATGAATGGATATATAGGTTATATAGATACATATATAGCCTATTATTTATGCACATATTGACCATAATTAGTTTGAAATTACATTTAAATTAAATCATAAACATGTTCCACTACGCTTTATTTTGAAAAACGTGCACCAGAATTGCCTGTCTGCATAAGTGCTGCAGCTGCTCGCACAGGACCCCGTAGTATTTTAAATTATTTTCAAAAGAAGAGGAAAGTTCCCGAGGAGGAGAGTCAGGTAACAATAGATAAGGAGGCTCAGGCTTGCTGATAAGTGGTGTTTAACTTTTGATTTAACACTAACAATTTAAACCCTCGCACTGCAGCGCAAGCAGACAGATGCGCGACTCAGAGCAGCATGTGTCACTGACACCAGACTCAGAGCGCAGCGGACCGGTGGAAAATGTCACCATCAGCATATTATTTTACATCAATAAAATCTATTTTATCATTATTTTGAGTCACATTTTAGTCGTCTGTGTTCAAGCAGGATAATAGGTCTCCATTCATTGCACGTTGGGCTTTCTATTTCCTTGTCGGAGATGGGGGTTAGTGTTGCGTTCAAGGTCCCCCCAAAAAAACGGGAGAAAAAAAAGGCTGAATATTCAAAAAAAAATTCACAATCGAATCCCGTGTCATCAAACGAAGCTTCGAAGCTTCGAAGCTTCGAATTATTTGGGTCAGCCCTAGTGAAGACAGACCTGAGGACAACCTGATCTCACAGAAATACGTGAAATGA
>NC_065511.1:42998500-43011572 GCF_006386435.1 Epinephelus moara
GCACAACTCCTCTTTGTTTAATTTTAGATTTAAATAATTTAGGTGGTCGGGGGACAGACACCGTTTGTATAAAACTATGAAAACTATGGCTGGGTAACTGAACTAGAAGCTCAGAGAGGCGTATAGGACTGCGTCTCCGAGTCCTGGTCTCAACTCTGGGTTGTCAGGGATTTGATTTACTAAGATCCCACCTGTGCTGTGGTTTCATCACCATTCATCAAGAACAGTAATAATAATCTGTATTTTAAGACATGACGACTGTCTGGAAGTCACAGATAAAACATTGGACAGCACAGGGAGGTTTCTGGGTAATGAAGTCCTCAAAGTTTAGAGAGAGGTGCAGCTTTACGTCTGATCGTTGGTTTAGTTTGTGTTTGTGAGAACAAGTAAAGAGTCTGTGGTGTTGTCATCGTGATTTGTGTTTAGCTGAAGGAGAAAGAAATAGAAGTTGTGATTACATTATAAAAACATCAGTCCCCACATGTCTGAGTGTCCTTGAATGCATCACTGTAAGATAACAGTGAAGAGAGCAGTGGTCTGTATGAGGATGATGATGAAACGATGATGAAACGAGCTCCACAGTGTTTTAAATGTTTCCTAATCTCACATCTCTTCAGGACGCCGGTGATGGAGCGAGTTGACGGCAGGAACGGAGAGCAGGTCCGACCCCTGAGGTACCACCTGAACCCACCGACTGACATCCCACTGACGCCGTCACACAAAGAGGTAACCATAGCAACCACACCTCCACTGATTCACCCCCCCCACAACAAGACTGTAACAGGCCTGAGAGGGGAAAAGTACAAAAAGTTTCAAAGTCTTGTTACCAGGCCTGTTTGTGCTGAACGTCTCTGATGAAAGTCTCTTCCACTGACATCCAGGAAATAAACACACAAACCGATAAATCACCTGCAGCATCACCTGGTCCAGGTGGCGTGCCCGCAGTCTTTCTGAAAACTACCACTAAGACGCCAACGTCTGTAATAACAGATGTGAACTAACCACAGATACTCGATTCAAGTTGTATGTAGAGCTGTGATGTTTAACCTGCAGTGATCTGTGGGATTATGGGAAATGGTGTTCATCCACTCAAAACAAAAATATTAAAGCAAATGTAAATAACTTTTTACGTGTTTTAAATACTGAGACTGTCCTCTCCTCTCAGTGGTTGCCTCTTACAGCCTGTGGGCTGTGACGGACACGGGACGAATGTTCGAGGAAAATCCAAAGAATATGACGTCATGCGTGTTCCTGAGTGCTTCAGAGAGAGATGGTTCATCAATAACTTACAAACAGAACCTGTAAATTAAGAACATATTAGAAATTATTTTAAGCTGCCGTTCATATACAAAATATCCAGATTTAACATGAAGCAGTGAACTGTCAGTGAAGATAATATTTGTTACAAAGGTCGACGAGGTTCTGAATGGAGTCATTATTCTTCTGAAACAGGAAGCTGAAAGTTCTGCTTTCACTTCCTGTTTCCTGAACACCTTTATAGTGAACGGAGACAAAACGTCTTGCGACATGGATTTATTGTGAAAGAGTAGGAGGAAGTGACACAACACGACAGCTGCAGATGTTTCTTCTCCTCCTGTCACTCACATTAACACACCTGCTTGTTTGACCTTTGACCTCCTCTCCTCTGCATGTGTCAGCTGTCACTCTGCCTCTGCTTCCTGTTTTCTCTCCTATCAGGTTCATGACAGGCCTGCTCCTCCCACTAAGCCACTCCCCCCTGACCCCGCCTTAAAACCCCCGCCGCAGGTAAACTCACCTGACCTCAGCTGGAGGTGTTAACGTCTGTGTTTGTGTCGCGTCTGCTCACAAACCGTCTGTAAACTGTCCGTCTGATCAGCTGTTAGTCTGATGTGTTTCTGTCACGTCTCTGTCTTGATGTCGTGTCGTGACTGTTGTCCAAGTGTGCATCATCTGTTTGAGCTGTTTTATCATCGTAGTAGTGACGGCAGTCTGAACGGGTCCAAACCTTTGGACCTGATCTGAATCAGAGACGAGGAAAACCTCCTCAGAAACGACACAACAGTCTGAAAGAGACCTGAATATGTTCAGAACCAGTCCAGATGCAGTCTGTCCAAACAAACAGACTCATCTTAAAGAGACTAAATCTGATGTTCTGTTTGGTTTCAACTCCTCGTATTTATTTTCTGTCAACTTCCTCCTCATGTTGTCAAAGAGCACCTCCATTTATCCCTAACATGTTCTCACTTTGTCAGCCTAAATATATTTTTCTCCTGTGATGGTGATGATTTTTATTTATTCTATTTATCCCATATTTAACCAGGTTAGTGTCGCTGAGATCAACAGTCTCTTTTACTAGGGAGACCAGGCCGAGACAGCAGCACACAAAAAGTTACAGCCAAATAACAACACAATAAAAACAAGAAGATCGACAGTGACATGTAGAAATATTAGAACACCTACACACAGTGACAGGAACCAACAGATTAATTCATCCTTGTTCATATGAGAGCTTTAAAATCAGGCACAGAGACCAGTTCACATAGTTGAAATCTTTCTGAAGGTTATTCCAGGTGAGAGCAGCAGAGCACATAAAAGCTTTGTTTCCCAGCTCAGTCTGAGCTCCAGGAGCAGACAACAGAACTAAGTCTTGAGATCTCAGACTGTGGCTACAGTCAGATCTCTGTTCAGTCAAAGTACAAATGTATGAAGGGAATTTATCCAGTATGGGTTCATAAATAAATGAACAAATCCCAGTGACTGAGCCTACAAAAGGTCAGAGATGGCCGACCAGCCTTGGAAGATGATGATGATGATGATGATGACACACATGGTCAGAGTTTATCCAAAGTTCAGACCTCACATGTTCCTCTGAACTCTTTTAGTCCATTCATGCTTATGACTGACATGTTGAGTTTCCTTCGGTGGAAGTTTTCCTGTTTTTCTTATCATGCTATATTTCGGATGTTTTCACATAAAGTCCTTTTTAAATGAACTGAACTCAACCCTCTGAAAGTGGACCAGTTCTCCTTCTGGTCACCTTCAGCTCTGGTGGGGCCTCAGTCCTCTTCCTGTTCACACTATAGCCTGTATATAATATATACTGACATAGTTTTGTTATTGCTTTGATGTGGAACTGCAGTGTGTTTATGAAGCCCCACACTTTCAGGTGAACTTAACGTTGGAGGAGAACCTCAGTGTCTCTGTGCTGTAGACTGCTGTTTGATATATTCTACATTCCACATCTGGAGACGTGCAGTATCTTCCCTAGATCAAACTACTCCTCGTCCTGCGTCCTTGCAAGTGTTACAGGCCGACGTGGTTTCGTCTGTTTTTTCAAGCGTCCCAGGTCAACAGCATGTGATCTAGAGGGCTGAATACAACGGCAAAGACCAAAGTGAACCGGGAGCGCTTTGTGTTCACAAGGCGCAGGTTAACTGAACCGCACCAAGGACTTGAAGGAAATTCAGATCACCTCGGGAGGTGGTCTGAGTTTGGTTCGCTTCAGAGGGGTCTGAGTTCTCTTGGAGTGTTCACAAAATGCTGAGTCACAGCTCTGAGTCCGTTTAGAGGGCTGAAAAGGACCAAGTGTGAAAACACCCTCAGTCTTTGGGCACATCAGACTCATGATCTCAATGCCCCCCGTGCAGCTCTCAAAAACACCTCGAGGGAATTTCTTCAAATTTGACACAAACGTCCACTTTGCCTCAAGAATGAACTGATAAGAATTTGGTCAGAGGTCACTGTGACCTCAAAAATATGTTTTGGGCCATAACTCGAGAATTCATTTGCTAATTATGACAAAATTTCACACAAATATCAAACAGAGTATAACGATGATGAAGTGATCAACTATACTGCAGCCGGCCACCAGGGGACAGCGTAGGTGCTTTGGCTTCACTTTTGGTCAGCTGTTGTGTCGTCATTGTTATAAAAGTGAAAAGTTTGAGTCTCATTATTATTATTATTGTTATGAGACAAACACATGACATCAGAACACACACAGAGACTTTACTGAGGATCAGAGAAACTGTTTGATGGTCTCGTCCTGCTGACCTCTGACCTGCTGCTCTTCTTTATTTCTGCTGCTTCGACCTGTTAAACAGCGACCTGCCCCCCCCACCAAGCCTCTGCCCCCCGACCCCCCCAACCAGGTACGGTCACCGCTACCTGTAGTGTGTAGTGTCACTGTCTGTCCTGTGTGTGTCTGCACTACATGTACAGATGTAGCTGAAGTTAAATCTGACACCTGTTACAGGCTGCAGCTCCTCCTGCTGGTCGGAGGACGAACAATCAGTGAAACATGCACATGGAACATCTCTTTATGTTCCTGTGAAACCAGTTTAGTATCAGTTTTTCTTATCATCGTCAGATCATATATTCAGACTCAAACCAACATGTTAGTGCGTCTCTCAGTACTGTCTAACTTCCTGTCTGTGTCTCAGCTCTGAGCCCGTTGGTTCCTTCTGAGGACGTAAAACTTTAACAACACAAATACATAGTTTTATTGGTAATTTCTGAAACGGCGTCTCACTGAAGTTTTTATCAGACAAACAGGAGGAAACAGTTGTTGGTCGTTGTTGGACATTTTTCAGCGGCGGATTGATCCACAGCTGATGTTTTAGTGCAGGGACTTTTCCCTCCCCTCTGCGCTGTGATTCGGTTTGCAGGTGTAGTTTGGTAGAAAGAAAATAGTTCCTACATGAAACTGCTCACAACAAGGTCTGTGGATTATGTTGAGAAACTGAGTCTTGATTTCTGGAAAGAGACATTGATGTTGAGTTTATTAAATGTATTTTTTTTTTTTTGGCGCTTTGAGCACCTCAAGCCGAGTGTCATCTAGTTCCATTATGTTAAAGAAATGGCAGACATCTGTGCGGCTGATATCTCCAACAGTCGACAACTCACATCAAAACGATCTAGATCAGTGGTTCCTAAATGGTCCGGCCATGGGGTCCAGATTTCTCCTGAGGCAGTGGTTCAACGTTCACACAGTTTAATACATTCAGCGTCATACTTGTGTCAGTCCATGTCGTCAAGCTAGTTTGTCGTCTCTGTCGTGAAGCTGTCCGTTAGTCTCACACTCTACAGCAGGAAACAGCACTCCAAAGTAAAAGCTCTGTGCCAGAAATTCACTGCACTTCAAAATAAAGAGCGTTTTATGACAAACTTGACATGTTAGTGAGTCACTTATGGTCAATTCAGAATGGACCTGCGACCCACTTTTGGACTGCAACCCACCAGTTTGGAACCACTGATCTATAGTGATAGATAGCACCACAGGTAACAGGAAACATTTGTATTTTTGATTTGGGGAACTGTTCCCTATTCCTCACCCTCTTTTCCCATGTGTCTTTAAGTGACAGTTTTTTAAACTGGTCCAGTGCTTAGAGAGTGAAACAGGCTGTGATGTCACCAGTCTTGCAGGTTTTCTCCGTCAGTTTACGTCCATTAAAAGTGTTTTTACCACTGACAGACTCAGATTGTTATTCTGAGAGTCTGACAGCATCACGGAGAGATGAAATGTTTCTATATTTTTCACTTGTCCTTAAAAACACGGACACATGGGAAAATAGGGTCAAAGTTGAAAAATATCAGAGCTCCGCTTTACGTAACAGATCAGAGTACTTTTCCTCCACTGGTGGAAATATGTGTCAAAGTTCAAGTTGAGCTCTGAGAGTGAAACTGCATGTGTGTGCTCTGACTGCACTCATCAGTCTGAGTGTGACTTTACAGCATGATGGTTTTACATTTTCCTTCCCTTTAATGTTTCTACCTGCATGCAGCATTTATAACAATAAAGTGCCCTTTAAGATAATTTAATTCTGTATTTATAAATGAGTTTAAGTGTGTAAACGTCTGTGAAGGCAGCAGCAGAAAGTCAAACAGACAGAAATCCTCTCAGCATGTAACTGCATCAAACAGGAAGTGTAAAGCATCTTCCTCTCACAAAGCTTCACTCTTCTCTCTTCCTCCTCACTAACCTTCCAGCTGCTGGTGAGTCGCCCAGCTCCGCCCAACAAGCCCCTCCCCCCTGACCCCGTCACACCTGGACAGGTACACCGCACCTGCATGCTGTTAGCTGTTAGCATGTAGCACGTACGTTCTTAGCATGTAGAAAGAATCTGATCCACTGAATGAAGTGATGAGAGGGTGACGTGTAATCCTGCCCGACTGAGCGCTGTGATCTTTGTTCCTGATTGGTGAATCGTGATCTGATGGATTGATCGTTGTGATTGTTGATTTTAGCGTTGAATCAGGAGTCAGTGAGTTTCAGGTAAGATGTGGTTTGATGATCAATAATTGGTGGAGGTGATTGATTGGTGAAGGTTGCTGGGGTCATGTCGGGTGTTCAGTGAAAATCAGCACTTCCTGTACATTTCACATTAAAAGTTTATAAGGAAAGTTTCTTTGTCACTAAAAGGCTTTTAAATTGAAACCTGGTTGCAGCAAGTGTTAAAAATTATTTAAAGTAGATTTCAAGAAATTTTAAAAATGACAAAGTAGAAACAGCTCGACGCATGTGAGTTTGAAAACAGTGTGACATCAGTGTTTGAATATTTCCCTCATGGAAACACCGTCAAGCTGAAACATCTCTGATAAGTATGAAGTGTTAAATTGATAAATCCAGATCTGAGGTAGAACAGGATGCTGTAACTGATGTTCATGTTGCTGTAAATAAGGTGAAAGTTAAAGAGAGTAAAAGTTAACACTGACGTTGGAAACGCACCTTTCTGTTGCACTAAGGTTCATATTTATTTCCCATGATTCTCTGTTCAGGTCCCAGTTCCACCCAAACCTGTGGTGCCCATAAAGCCCCGCCTCATGGCGCAACCACCCCATCACCACATCCCCCCTCACCCCGGCTACCCCGCCAACACCAAACCTCCACAACACGCAGCCGTCGCACCTGCAGCTGCTCCCAACAGGTGAGAACGTTACAGCAATCAGAGATCCAGATCTTCAGAGTCATTTACACAGGTGTTCTTCAGGAAGTCACAGCATCAGTGGAAAGTCAGGAAATGATAAGAAAGTCATGACTTTTTTTTTTTTTTAGAAAGTCAGGAAATTTTTGAAAAGTCAAGATAATTCTAGAAATTCTGAACATTTTTAAAAAGGAACGATATAAAAAAAAAAAAATCATGATTTGTTTTTAGAAAGTCCAGAAACTTTTAAGTCATATTTTGAAAGTCAGAATTTTTTTTTAAAAAACAGGACATTTTCAGAAATTTGCAAAATTTTAAAAAAGTTGGGACTGTTTTAGAAGGTTAGGAATTTTTTTAGAAGACAGGACATTTTGAGAAAGTCGAGACATTTTAAAAAGGAAGGAAATTTCACAAAAGTCAGGATTTTTTTTTTTTTTTAAGTTTGGATTTTTTTTTTTTTAAAGTTAGGATTTTTTTTTAGAAAGTCATGACTTTTTGAGAAAGTCTGGAAATTTTTGAAAAGTCAAGGCATTTTCAGAAATTTGCAAAATTTTTAAAAAGTTGGGACTGTTTTACAAAGTCAGGAAATTTTTTAAAAGTCAGGACATTTTTAGAAAGTCTTGTTTGAGTTTAGTCAGTAAATGTTATTATTAATCAAAGGAAGTCATTTTTTCTACAAATAGTGGAATTGACCAGGTCTACTGGAAACAATCAAAAAAAGGATAGATCCCAAAGAGAAGATAAAAATACAAAAGTAAATTGAGAAACCTTTTTGTTGTCTCTCTGCAGACGACCTCCTGCTCCTCCACTCCGACCCACAAACCCTCAGAAAGTTGACACGTCGCCGCTTTAACAGAGAGTAGAGACTCTGAATAAAACTTTCCTCTGTTCGGCCTGGTGAAGATGATGAAGATGATGAAGATGATGATGACTTTATTATCCAGTTTGCACTCAGTCGTCGGATTTCTCACTCAGTCCTTCATGAACTCTAGATACTGTAAATAAAAGTTAACGTGCCTTGCTCAGCAGCACCTCGGCAGTGATCATGTGGACACTCGGGACCGCCGGCTGCTGGAAATGATGTCACATTAAAGTGTCCTGGTGTCGCTCACACAGGCCCCTGCAGGGGGCGCAGTGCCTTCAGAGCTCAAGGACCCTGAGATGGGATCAAACCTGTGATCAAAGTACAGACTCTTCAGTAGAGTGGTTTCCAAACTGTGGTCCAGGACCCTCTGCAGGACCCCGAGGAGATCAAACATGATTTCTGTTTGTTTCTTTTTCTTTCTTTCTTTTTTTTTAGTAAAACCGAATGTAGAAGGTTTTTCTTGGCAGGACGGACGATTTACGTTTCAGGTGGATGAAACTTTATCAAGTAGGATTACATCATCGTCATGGAGTTATAATCTTTTAACCTTTTATTGAACTCAGTGTTTTTAAATGAAGTGTCATCAGATCGGATGAACCTTCATCAGACGGTATCAAATCACAGATGAGTCCTCTGACAGAAGATATTTGGCATCTCAATCTAAATAATCATGGAGTTTGTGACATTTTAAAGACTTGAGATCCTGAAGCTGCCCTCCAGGATTAAAGGGATAGTTAGTATATTTTTGAAGTTGGGTTGTCTGATGTACTTATCCACAGTCAGTGTGTTACATGCAGTCACTGTCAGTCGGCACGGCTATGTTAGCTGCCTAAAAAATCTATAACTGTTTGACATTGAGAGTATTCTTTCACAGCTTTATCTTTCTGTCAGACAGCCTGATCTAGCCGTCAACGGTTTCAGTTCCCCGTCTATGCTCTCGTCACAGCCGCCACACTCCACTAACAAAAACAGCGATTTAACATGGCTGAACACAGGAGCTGCAGGTCTACTGAGTTTGTGTTACTGTGTGACTGTGGTGAATCTGAGCTAACACTTTTAAACGTCAAACTCGCACAATAACACAAACAAACTAACTGGTTGAGGCAGAAGTAGACCAGCAGCTCCTGTGTTCAGCCATGTTAAATCACTGTTTTTCATAACAGAGTCTGGCTTTGAAGAGAGCGATGTAATAGCTTTAGCTCCCAGTCAGAAAACGCTGTCTGACAGAAGGTAAAGCAGTGAAAATATTCTAGATATTACAAACACTTCGTCTGTTTCTTATTTTTAAAGATGAGACTTTTTAAAGTGGCTAAAATATGTTTAGTTTGCTGACCCCTCATCAGCAGTACATTGCTTAGCTATCTTATCAGACTCCAGTCTGAAACTGAAGGCGTGCCGACTGACATCTACCCTTCATATCACGCTGACTATGGATCCCGTACAACCCCACTTTAAAAAAACCTGAACTATCCCTTTAAATATTTGGACTGACAGCAGATGAACCGCGGTGGGTTTGAGGCTCTGACGGGGGAAGAAATCTGAGATTTACAGAATGGAGGTTTTGAGAAAGAAGTTTTTAGAAAAATGTAATATTTAAAATAAATCAAGACTAAAGTAATATTTTGAGATTGAAGTCATCATAAATCAAGTTGTACTATTATCCGAAAGTTGTAATATTACAAGAGAAAAGATGTTTTGACAATTTTATTCATATTAAGACTTTATCCTCTAAATGTTACGACCTTTTCTCAGAATGTTTCTACTTTGAATTTAACCTTGCACCTTTATTTTAAAATTACATTTGGACTTCCTTTCTTGTCTTGATCTCTCAGATTTTTTCACCCTGACATTCAGTCTCAGTATTTTAACTTGTTAAATCTCTGTGTCATCGTACTCGCTGACTGCTGGAATGAATCAGAAGGATTTCCTGATCATGAGAATCTCGTTGGACCTCAGACTTTGTGGTTCTGGCTTACTGGGGCTGCTGGTTCTATCCCAGTTCACCCAGTCTGTTTTTGCTTGATCAGGTTTTTATTTTTCTAACCCGCCTTGAGATTTCTATCACAGACCGTCAGGAATGTTCGTGACGTTACGCCAAAGACGAGCTGGAGATAAAAGATGCTGTGAGATTCATCTGAGCTGTGATTTTATGTTGAAGGAAAATCTGTTTATTTGCCTTTTTACCAGCTGAAGTTTTTCATTTCTACAAAATAATAACACTTCCAAAACCTGTGAGAATTATAAACTATGTTTCTATAAAACCCTTAAATACATTGAACACAAGACGAAGCTCTCAGCTGTAGGAGAACTTTGACTAAATGAATATCTGGAATCTGATCAGAGAACAAGTCGACAAAATTATGAATCTTAAATGTTTGATATTACTTTTTTTGTGCTTCAGAAACTTTTCTGTTCTTAGTTTGGTTTTTCAGGTGAAAAATGAGACAAAAGCATTTTTCATAAAGTCAGAGCAGAGTTTGAGTCAGAGTCCTCTGCTTGTTATAAAATAAGGTTCAAATTAAAATGAACCTTGATGAAACAGAGCAGAGGTTTAAGAAGGTTTGAGACTGATCTGTTGCCTTTTGTAGCTTCAGTGTTGCTGCTGTTCGTCCCGTCATGTTTCACTGTGAAAGTTTTCCAGACTTGAAGAGCGTTGCAGGTTTTACTCCCACTCCTTCAGTGTCTCCAGTCCTGATTCACATGTGTGTTAGACTAAACTGTTCACAGTCAGGCTAGAGGTGGAGGAAGTATTCAAATCCTTTACTGCAGTAAAAGTACGAATATCACACTGTGAAAATACTCCACTACAAGGAAAAGTCCTGCATTAGTAAAAGTTTGTGAGCATCATCAGGAAAGTCAGACTGTTAGAGTAAAATGTTTTTGGATTTTTTTTTTTTTTTTTTGCTGTAGATGTTTCAGGTTTGGCTCATTTTAACTCCTTTATATCCTGTTGGGTAGTTTAATCTACAGCAATGCATCATGGTCTATGAGATCATCATATGTTTGCAGTGTGGCTGTCCTGTGAGAACCATGTATCTCTAAAAAGTCAGAAAAACAGCCTGTTTCCAGCTTTGGGACGACGACTGTTCAGTTGATCCAAGAGGGTTTTTAAAGAGTTAATTTAGCTTAAGACAGAAAATTTAAATAATAATGATGCATTTTATTTAAAGGCACCTTTCAAAGCACTAGAGGACCCCTTACAAGACACAATTAAAAAAAAATTGATGAGGGCCTCAGAGGACAGTGTACTGTCCAGGAAGACTACCAGACTCTTAACCTGAGGGGACGGACGAACTTTGGAGTTGTCAGTTAGAGAGAAACTATGCGGTTTAGCTGAAGTAGATTTAGTACCCACAAGGAGAACCTCAGTTTTATTACTGTTAAGTTTAAGGAAGTTGTACGAGAGCCAAGACCAATAAGCTGTCAGAAAGGGAACTTGGTGGAAGTAGGCCTGGTGGACAGATAGAGCCGGGTGTCATCAGCATAGCAGTGGAATTGAATACCAAATTTTCTAAAGATATGACCAAGAGGTAGAAGTTAGATAATAAATAAAAGGGGGCCGAAGATGGAGCCCTGAGGAACACCACTATTAACTGGAAAAGAGCTGGATCTGAAATTTCTGAGTTTGTGAAAGTGTTGAAAGTCAGTTCAACAGAAACATTCAACACATTTGGAGATTTGTGGTTTTTACTGGACAGGAAGTAGATTAAACAACTATCGTCTGTAAAGTAACTACATCTGCCAGATAAATGTCGTGCAGTAAACAGTACAGTATTTACCTCTGAGATGTGGAGGAGAAGTGTAAAGTAGCATAAAATGGAATACTCAAGTACATGTACCTTGAATTCATATTCAAATACAGAACTCGAGTAAATGTTCTTACTTCAACCTCTCAATCTTTTCTCACAGGAGAGACAGAATATTTTTCTACTTTAAATTTACTTGTGTCTTTAAGCTCCAACTGTCACTACAAAAGGCAACAGATCATCTAAAGAATCATTGGTTGTTATATTAAACTGTAGAAATGTGAAAAATCATTTGCCCCGCCCACAGGAAGTGATGTCACTACTCATGCTGGACAGAAAACTCGCTGCAGCAGAACTGAATGTTTTCACCTTACAATCCTTAGACTCCGATCATTCAGGCTGATTGATCGATTAGCTGACTGACTGGTTTTCATGCTGTTAGCGTCCGTTGTGTTCACATGTGCTGCTAGAGGAAACGTCCTCAATAAAACTGTTTCTACATTATCTCTGTTTGTTCACGTCATTGACAGGTTGAGTTAAAATACATGAGCTGGATGAAATGTTTAATTTAATTACTGACATCATAGTTCTCTTATTAATCTACATTTACTTATTTTTCTGTTTTAAGACTCACAGACAGAAAAGTTACCAACAACGTTAACGAGCTAACAGCTAACTGAATGTGCAGTTATTATTAGAAACCAGGCCAGTACAGTTTTCAAACATGTAGTTGAACCTTTATGGCACTGCATCACACTATTTCCACTAGACAGGCGCCCTACAGGGCACCTCATCACGTTTTCTCTAATGGAGGGCCGCCCCAGAGGGCACTGCATATATTGTTTCCACTGGAGGAGCATCCTTAAACGCACTTGATCACGTTTTCTCCACTGGAAGGGCACCTTAGATCAGTGGCTCCTAACTGGTCCAGCCACAGTGTCCAGATTTCTCCTCAGTCATTACTTAAAGGACCACACAGTGTGATATATTCAGCGTCATGTTTGTGTTTGTTCATGTTGTTGAGCTAGTTTGCTGTCTCTGTCATTGAGCTGTTTGTTAGTCACTCACTCTACAGCAGGAAACAGCACTTCAAAATAAAAGCTCTGTGGTGGACATTCATTATACCACTTCAAAATGGCATCTTAGAGGGCACTGCATGTTTTTTTCCACTGCAAGAGGACTCTCATTTTCTCCAATGGAAGGGCATCTCATCATGTTTACTCCAATGGAAGGGCATCTCATCTTGTTTTCTCCAATGGAAGGGCATCTCATCCTGTTTTCTCGTTTTCTCCAATGGAAGGGCATCTCATCCTGTTTTCTCCAATGGAAGGGCATCTCATCTTGTTTACTCCAATGGAAGGGCATCTCATCTTGTTTTCTCCAATGGAAGGGCATCTCGTCTTGTTTTCTCCAATGGAAGGGCATCGCATCATGTTTACTCCAATGGAAGGGCATCGCATCATGTTTACTCCAATGGAAGGGCATCTCGTCGCATCTTGTTTTCTCAAATGGAAGGGCATCGCATCTTGTTTTCTCCAATGGAAGGGCATCTCATC
>NC_065511.1:43011700-43051450 GCF_006386435.1 Epinephelus moara
AAACACATCAAAAAACAATTTTCAGCAAAAGACATCGAAGACAAAGAGGAATAGCAATGGGAGTGAAAAACAAATAAATAAATAAATGAATAAAAGTAGCTAAACATTAAAAGCAGAACGGAACAGGTGAGTTTTGAGTAGGGATTTGAATGATGGGAGGTCAGTGCAGTCACGGATGTGTTTTGGGAGGGAGTTCCAGAGGGTGGGGGCAGCAACGGAGAAGACTCTGTCCCCCCAGGTTCTGTGCTTGGTCTTGGGGACGGTGAGAAGGTTGGCATTGGAAGAGCGGAGGCTGCAGGAAGGGGTGTAAGGGTGGAGCAGGTCTGTGAGGTAAGAGGGGGCCTGGTTGTGGAGAGCTTTATGGGTGAGTAGGAGGAGTTTGAAGTGGATGCTCCAATGGAAGGGCATCTTGTCTTGTTTTCTCCAGTGGAAGGGTCCTCTAGAAGGTACTTAATGTTTTCTCCACCTGTAGTAAACCCCAGAGGGCACGTCATCATGTTTTATTTACCACAGGGCGTCAAAGAGAGCAGTCTGTTTTAAATTGCAAAAGGAAAATTTAACTTGAAAATGAAGATACTCTTTACAGTTTAAATTATTCAGAACTGTATACACATAGGCAAATATAAAACACTATGAACTAATTCAAAATTTGTAAAAAAAAAAAAAAAAAAAAAAAAAAAATCTTTGTTCTTTATTCACATTAGTTGTCACCATAGTAACTACTGTTCTTTCTGGCGTCCACACAAAATGTAAAAAATAAAACATTACATTATGTCATCGTAGATCATTTACAACATCAACAAAACTATACTATATAAAATGAAATATATAAAACTAAGAAATACTACTACTAATAATAATAATTACTATTATCAGTAGTAGTAGTATATTTTAGTTTTATATATTTCATTTTATATAGTATAGTTTTGATTATTTATTTATTTTATTAGTTACTTAAGTTTTATTTATATATTTGTTTAATATTAATTTATTAATTCAGTTAATTCAATTAATACATTATATATTATATTAATTAAAGCAAATGGTCTTGGCATTAATGCTAAATAAATATAAATCAGACACACACTGTGTTCATCATTATTATTATTATTATTATTATTATTATAAATCATAACCACACGACAGTAATTTAACACCATATAACGTTTATAGTACTAATAGAGGCGAAATCAATGTTGAGCTGGTGATCAATAACTGTCTCCATGACGTCAGGACAGACATGTCTCCTTCATCTGTCCTGACGTCATCACCACAGTGACAACAGCCGGTCCACCTTAACAGTCCACCTTAAGTCACCCTGGTCCGGATCCAAAGGGAGGCGAACTCTGCTCCTCTCGAACTTCACAACTTCAGAATTCACAGCGAACTCCTCTTCATCTTCATCTTCATCTTCATCAGCAGGCGGGAAACAACACACCGAAACTTCTCTGCAGGAGTTTATAATTTATCCACAGACACAGAAACTCAACTGTTCACACACCGAGCTTTAACTCTGCTCCGTGTTACACACACACACACACACACACACACACACACACACACGGTACACACACGGTGCACACACACGGTGCACACACAGAGACCTGCAGCTGTGGTTCGGTCCGGTCGGTACCGATCAGACAGGAGCGGCTCGTGGTGCCGAGCTGACCCAACGGAGGACACGGACAGACTGAGGACAGCTGCACATCAGGTTGGTGTCAGTCTGCTGCAGAGTGTCTCATGTCCTCCTGTCCTGCTGCACGTCACATTATAAACCTGATCTGATAATCGATGACACGCGACGCAGGTACAATCGATCACTGATTATGTCATCAGGGGGACTTTTGTCTCCAGCTTCAGATCACATGAAGAAGAGTGACGTCATTTAGTTGTTGAAAGACAAACTGCAGGAGTTAGACATGAGTGGTGACAGTGAGGTGGGTCTAAGTGCACTCTGACCTCTGACCTTTGGCTGGAGTTCATTACTGTCTGTGTGTGGGGTGTTGATGGTGCCCAGGTGAGGTCAGGTGGAGGCAACATGACAATCTGAGGACGGTCTTTACTTTCACTTTCTCTGGTGAGTGTGTTGAGCAACAGTAACCAACAGGATGGGCAACATGTCTCTGAAATCATATCAGGATATTTCAGGGTGATTTTCTGATAATGATATTCTTGACTACATGACACATTAGTAAAAATAATGATTATTGATCTAAGACGATAGATATTAGTAGAAATCAGTGATGTAGTTTCACAGTTCAAATCTGAAGTAAAAACTAAACTGATGTTTCATTTCTTTAGTTTGTGAACAACAACAGTGACTCAGAATCAGATTCTATATTAATAGTTCAACTGAATCAAATCTACCACTAATTACACATTTATAAAAATGTCCCCTGGGATCTATATATATATATATATAAATCATCTCTAATCATCAGGCTGTAACCTGACGCTGTGCCAAACCACAGATCCATCTCACGCTCCATTCGACCCTCACTGTGAATGAGTCCCACAGGATGGGAATCAGTTTCACTATTCGTCACGTGATTTGGACAGGACGGGAAAAAAAGTCATTGGGAGCGGACGGGACTGGGAATCAAGTTGCCAAGTTTTTATAAAGTAGTTGAAACTAGCTCCACCTCCAGCAGCTACAACAGTAACACCCTGCTCTAACACTGATGCTTCAGTATTGATAATCTAATGATGTCATATATAATAATATCAGTCAGAGGAGCCAAACACTACTTTTACTGCAATGCTTTAAAGGGATAGTGCACCCAAAAATGAAAATTCAGCCATTATCTACTCACCCATATGCCGAGGGAGGCTCAGGTGAAGTTTTAGAGTCCTCACATCACTTGCAGAGATCCAAGGGGAGAGGAGGTAGCAACACAACTCCACCTAATGGAGGCTGACGGCGCCCCAGATCCAAACGTCCAAAAACACATAATTGAAACCACAAAATATCTCCATACTGCTCGTCCGTAGTGATCCAAGTGTCCTGAAGCCCCGACATAAAAAGTTGTTTGGAAAAACGTCATTTGAACTCTGTTTTTGGCTTTTGTCCGTACGTACATTTTCAGTATGGCTCCTGCGCAGTGTTCTCTGGTCACTGAGGAAGATACTCTGTGGATGATTCAGCTCCTGATCAATGAACACTGAAGGAATTCTAACCAGGAGGAGTTTCAGCTGGTTGTAATTCACAGTCTTCACCACTAGATGTCACTAAATCCCCCTAAATCTGACACACTGAACCTTTAAGAAGCTGAATCAGAGAATTTGTTTCCTAAAACGACTCAAACTGATAATCAGTCATGAGATTAGTTGGCAATTAATTTAATAGTTGACAGTCGATGAATCGTTGCAGCTGCAGTCCTCACTGTGCCACCTCTGACTGAACGCTTTGCTGTCATCTGATAGAAAGTATAATTTCCTGTCAGTGACTGTTTTCAGGTCAGCTCTTTGTTTGTGTGCCAGCGGGCGTAATATGAAACCAGAGTGGCGGAGGATGTGAAACAAGATGGAGTAAACCTGAAAAACAGAACCTTTCCGTCACAGTCACTCTGAGAAACCATCTTCTTCTTTCTGTACATTTAATGACTCTGAAAGTAAAATCAAACTGTCCTCTCACGTCAGGTGTCCAGCTCACTGGCTGCGGACTGATGATGATGATGATGTTAGAGAGGCTCTCAGCCCCCCTCCACCCTCCTCCACCCTCCTCCACCCTCCTCCGCCCCCTGACCTCGGACCACAGTAATGAGGAAGCTGTGGTGAGTGTGTCTTCAGTCACACTCTGTCAGTGCTGAGTGCCGGTACGATCAGAGCTGTAGAGTCAACGCCGAGGAGGATCAGATCTTTATCTTCATCACTCCTTCAGCTGCTCCTCCATCACCTGCTCCTCCATCATGGCTCCATCAGTCCTCCTCCTTCTCGGCCTGCTGAGTCTCGCCGGCTCGCTGCCTCCTCCACGAACCTCCTTCCTCCTCAGTAAGTCCAACAAACGTTTCTGATCGATAATCAATCAGTTCCTATCGTTAATATTCTGATTGTGTCACTGGAGGATTCTGGGAAGAAAAATAAATCTTGATGATGATGATTTTTATTGAACTTGTCATAGTGGTATTTATTTTACTTTATAATTTAATGAATCACATTGTTAACTTAATATATTGTTTTTTATTAGAGGTCATATTATATTTTTTAATGTTTCAGGGGTGTAGCTAATTATTATGATGATCTTAATTACTGATGATTGTTTGGCCAAGAAAGTGTCAGAAAATAGTAAAAATCTTCATCAACATTTCAGCGTGACGTCTTCAGATGTCCTGTTTTGTCCAGAATCCAAAGACATTCAGTTTATCACGTGAAAAATCATCAAATATTCACATTTAAGAAGCTTGAACAGGTGAATTTATGTCTTTATTTGCATTAAAAAAACCTAATTAATCAGATATCAGAATAATTTCAGATTAATGCTCTGATCAATTGAATCACATGACGTCAGTTTGTTTTATTTTGTCATTAAATATATTTCTGGATCATCAGTCATGTGTTATGACAGGTCAGATATTTCATTATTCCGTCTCATTGTTTTCTCTGGATGTTTCCTCCGCGCTGAGTTTGTGAGTCGATGTTGCGACACAGAGCTGAGCCACATGATCAGATCTTCACCCTCCATGATGTTTGTTAAAACGGACGGTGTGGTATAAACAGGAAGCTGATGTAACTGGAAGTTTGGACAGAGACATGTCGTCTGTCTCAGCATCAACACTCCTGGTATTTACATGTAGTGAAGTGTGTCTCAGAGGACGTGTTTCAGTTTGACATTTACTCCTCTTCTTCCTCTCTCTCAGAGTCAGATGTTCAGATTCAGTCGACTCTCACGTCTCGACGCTGAATATGAAGTTTATTATCTTAGCTTAGCATAAAGACTGGGAACAGATGGGAACAGCTGGCCTGGCTCCGCCTCTCAGCATCTCTAACTCTCACTCATGTTTCATCTGGTTTAATTTATCTGAACACACTCAGTGTCAGCACAGAAATGATAATATATTTTTAAATGTGCATCAGACGGCAATGAAGTGAAAACATTTAAATAACTATTGAAGCAGAGCAGCACGTGACACCAACGACTCCACCTACACACACCTACACACACCTACACACACCTTAACTAAAGAGTAGCCAGCCCTCAACATCTGCTGGATCGCACCCAACCTATCTATTTATTTATTTTAATGTTAATCATCTTTATTACTCCCTTATCATCACATATTCATGATTTATTTTTCAATATATGTATTGTTATTATTATTATAGTTTATATTAAGTGATTAATTCAAATAATTTATTTAGATAAATTAATATATATTATATTGTTCATATTTATTTATTTTTATATTATATTAATATTTTTTTATTGACATTTTATTATTACTTTTTTTATATTTCCCATACAACAATCAGTAATTAATGTTACTTCAAGTGTAAGTAACTGCAGAATATTAACATTAGAATGATCCTTATTTATTTGGTTTGCTGTATTTTTTACAGATGTATCTGGTCAAGCTCTGTTTGTCACCTTATTTTATTTTTCTGTCCTTGTGTTTGTTTATTTTTTTGTTTGTAAAGTCATTAAAACAATAAAATAAAATAAATAAACATAATAAAAACAAATTGAAAATAAACTGAGAATTTAAATAAATAAATAAAGATAAAGTTAGACTTAAAAAAAATCATAAATTAATAAGAAATAAATTGATAAATAAAGCAGAGCAACACAAAAAAGATCAGCTATGACAGTGACACAGTGAAGAAACAAGTGGATGAAAACAAATATAGAAACATAATGTGATATGAATCAGTGCACACACAGAAGCACATGGTCGTGTTTATATTTACTGTGCAAATCTAATAAACAGGACGTGACACGTTCATTAACACGTTCATCAGTGAACAGACTGAAGACCAGAAAGACTAAATAATTAAATCTGCTTCACCGCTGATAGTCTGAACTGTCCATCCCATAATAACCTCAGAGGGAGGAGTCAGATTACAGCCTGACGTGGCATTAATGCTAAATAAATATCAACAACATACATCAGACACACGTTGAATCACGTTGCAGCTGCAGCTCTGATGATGTCACTCACTTCCTGAGACGCTTTAATGTGCGCGGGACTTTTCTGTTAAGGCGTAGACCGCTGTGTGTGGGTGTGTGTTAATGTGTGTGTGGATCTGTGTGTGTTAATGTGTGTGTTTTAGACGCATTATCTCAGTGAGGAAATGACAGATCCTCAGATGTGAGTGATCAGAGCTTCGATCTGCAGCCTAAATGTTGGTGTGTGTTTCTGTAAACCACAGATACATTCGCTTGTTTCATACGTGTCATATCAGTGTGTCTATAGTGATGTAGTGTACGAGCTGCCTTTGTCATCTGGTGGTGGAGGGGATGGTGGAGGGCATGACACCGAGGTGAGAAGCTTGTCAAGCTGAAAACGACTGCAGACCAACAAACAACAAAACCAGTTGTGTTTTCATGAGTCATCGTTGTGTTTCCTGTCCAGATAGTGCCACGAAACACGTTTGTTTTTACTGAGACATCGCGGCTTTCCCAGCCGTGATTGTGCCCCAAAGGTTGGTACTTTACGCTAAAACACGAGTTTTTCCTAACTGTAACCAAGTAGTTTTTGTGCGTCATCAACCACACGTTAACCACAGCTTTGCTAAAATATTAAGTTTCAGCATATCTGCTGATTAATGGCGAACAAATGTAACGTACCTGTTGTTTGCAGAAACGTATGATGCCAACATTTATACTGGCAGCTGGGTCGTCCTCCGACATGATTGTCATAAACGTTGCTCAGTTTATGTCTGACAAACATTTACATGAATTTCTTTTCGACATTGTTAATTTGACACCACAGTGATGTCAGCAGTGAGCGTCTGGATCCATCATTTATATGATAAATGTTGATTAGTGGAACCTTCCAGAACTTTTACTCTGAATCATATTAAACTGGGCCTCAAGGCCGTCCTCAGGTTAGTGTGTTTCCACAGTTGAGTTCCTCTGATGCAGTTTGTAACTTTATAAGGCTACATCCACACTTATACATCTTAGTTTAAAAAAAGGTAACTATTACTATGCTTACACCTGGCGTCTACACTACTCAGGCGTTTTGGAATCCCGCCAGTGTTACTTGAATAAGTAAACACTGACCAACGGGACCAGACTGGCCGACCCGTATGCTCTCACTCAGTGGATGGATGATGTCACAGGAAGCCAATCTTACAAAGGAGGACCACACTTGTTTGTTTTGCTATGGAAGCTAACGTTAGCTAATGTGCTAAAAAGTTAGCGTTCCAGAGAAATCCAATATTCCTCTTAATCCCTCCCCAGTTTCTGATGAGGTGGACATGATAACCCTTAATACACATAACCTTATTCATCCCTACAACAGGAAATACTTTTTCCCTAACCTGATATGAAGTGTGCGCTGCACATGTGAGCATTTTTGATGATGGCCTCCGTCCAGTCCTTTGGTCTTATCACATTTAACCATAGTTGTCTTTGTTTTTGTTGACGGGCAGTGGCGGCTGGTTTTGAGCCATGACTCCTTCTATTCTGGCTCCCAATAACACAACAAGACAAACACATTTTAACACTCCTATGGAGCCTACAGCCCTGTGGGGGAGAGGCAGCTGCACCTCCAGGTGATAACATGATGTCATCGTGACGTCGCCTCTAAAAGCAGCTGCAGATCAGACATTCTGCTTCCTGTTTACACACGACACACACATGCCCAGTGTTTGTGAATGGTCATGTGATAAGTGTATTCAGGTGTGTTAGTATGGACAGAGTTTATTTCTGAAACTTAAAATGCTCGTGTACAGAGATCCCATCAGTGTGGGCGTGGCCTCACTGTAACAGTTTTATTTACATGAGCTGAACTAAGTGTCAAGTGTGACGCGTTCACATGTCGCCATCGCTGCCACTCATGAGAGATTAAAAAAACCCACAAAAACCCAGTCTGAGTCATAGTTACCGTGGAAACAGTCATTCATTCATTCATGGCTGTGTGAGACTGGTAAGGAGAAGTGAATCCAACCACACAAACTGAAACAGACTGTGATGGGTATCAGTTAATATTTCTGGATGTTTCATCACTGACATTTAGTTAAGTTAATTAGACAGATTCAATAACTTGATACCAGGAATATTTTCACACAGAACTATTTTGTCTCATGTGGTGAAAATCAGATACACTTCTATTCATTGATTAATTTAAGGGCATCATAAAGAACGTGGTGACAGAGACGTGTGCATGTTTTTCTTTAGAGGTCGCCATGTTTGAATAGTTGTTGTTTTATTGTATTGATTTTTGTATTATATGTTGTATTTGTTGCATTTTAAATGTTTTTGATTGGTTGCAGCCTCGGCCAGGTCTCTGTTGTAAAAGAGATTTTCAATCTCACTGGGACTTCCTGGTTAAATAAGATAAAAGAAAAATTGTTAGGGTTTGTTATCGTTCACATTTGAACTGATACCGTTGCAGAAAACCTCAAATTTGGTACCAATACCCAACGGTGCCTTTTTTCAGTACCTTTATCTTCCTGTGGCTGTTAACAAAGATGTAATTTTTGCAGTCAACAGATGACTGCAGCCTCCCAGTTCCATGGGCAGCCTCCAGTTTCATGGTGCTTTACAGTGTTTCCGCCTCCTGTCTGAACTCATTCAGGTGCGCCCTTAGGTACCGGAATATGGCACTGATTGATTTAACGTGAATCAGTAGTCAGTAGTACTGAGGTAATTCAGTTGGTAACCTTAAAGTACTGAGTTGGGAACTCAACCCTAGTAATCATGCATCTGTGTGGAGTTCCCCAAGGCTCAGTCCTTGGTCCTCTTTTATTTAACATTTACATGCTTTCGTTAGGCCAAATTATACAAAACAGTATCATCAACTATCACAATTATGTAGTTGACACACACCTGCTTGCGGTCATTTTGTCTTGACCAGTGGACATCACTACAAACTGATTGGCTGATGAAACAGGTGACATGCTTTAAACCAGTGGCCGGCCATTTGACCAGCTGAGTGTCAGGTGACACCATCAGCCGGCTTGGGTCGAGCTCAGACCGGCCAGTTCACACCGCTGCTACTTTTCTCTGCAGACGGTTTCGTCTCATCACGAATCTTTGGTCTGAACCAGATTTTTGTGACCTTTGTCAAAACACAGACTGAGGATCTCGACCCTGCTGATTCCCCTTTGATATATGGAAGAAAGAGCCCACTCAAAAATAAAAATTATGCTTTGGACATTTCATTTTTTTTCCTTACGGTCCTCAACAGTCCCACTCTCAATATTGTCCTCATCTGGTTCGACGGGGTCTGATCTAAAACTTTACACTGCTGATACTGCAGTGGACCAAGTAACACTGGGCGCAGCAGACGGCTCCGTTCGTCTGTAAAGTGGTACAAAAGTGTAAAAGAGTCAATAGCCCCAGCGGCCCTAGTTTTTATTGTCTATGGCAAAAGCTCATGACACAAAGAAATAATGGGCATGAGTTTAAAAACTGTACCTTTGAAGGCATTTTCAAAAATCTCAGTTTTAGTGACATAACTCTGTTTGTGTGTAAATGAAAGGCCAAAAATATCACATCAAAAGAAATTTGCTTGTTGCTTCATGTAGCTGCAGCCTTGTGTCTCTCGTGTCAGGTGGAACACGTGTGTTGAGGCACTTGTTCTCGACGGCCTGTCGCTGATCTGCTGAGGTTGGATTGAACCTCGTTCGTGTCTGCCACATGAATAAATATAATGTAGAATCTTTAACAGAGAGAGGACACAGTGTGTTTGGGTTCAAACGAAGTCTGACAGACAGAATCGTCGCTGCAGATCACGAGAACATGTCTACTATGAGACGTTGCATATTTCTGTTCCTATTTTAAACCCTTATCTCTGTACAGTTTCTGTGACCAGTTTCTCTGCAGCTCTGAACCACATCCTCTCCAAACCTGGACCCACTTAAGCAGCCTCAGAAACAGGAAGTGGTGCTGTCTCTGTGCTGTTCTGCTGATGATTGAAGCAGGCGATGTTATTATTTATTGTTCTCTGTTCGCCCACCTCCTGCTATAGTCACAGTCTGGTTAACACTTATAACCAGGTATTTGGGCCGTCGTTAGATGTGAGAAGAACAACAGGACATTAATAACCCTCCTGTTTCCACACATGCTGGGAACAGGTCCATGATGAGAACGCTGAGGCTGCCGAGACCACCGACTAACTGCAACTCTGTCTTTTATCGTTTGAGAATCAGTGGTGTTGGTTTAGAAACTGACTGGCTCAAGGTTTAGGTTCTAGTTTAATTAGATGTACGTGAAACACAGTATTACTGAAGACTCCGAAGACGTTGAAAAACAGTGCTTGATCAGTGACTTTGAGTGTCAGACACTAACACGCAAGCATGATACACAGCCGGTCGCTGTTATTGTTTAACACTGATTTTGGTTTAGCAACTGATGTTACTGCTGATAGCACCATTCCGGTTGCTGTGGAAACATAATGCCCACCCTTTGATCTCCCTAGCCGTGTTGACACTGCTAATGGTGCTAACAGTGGTGCTAAAGGGGGTTTGCTGCGAGACCAGAGGGCGGGCACAAGGTTTCCATAGCAATGCTGTTGGGTCGGGACTGTGTTACCGATGAATGAGCGTTGCTGCTAGCTATCACCCACCAGGTGCACAGAGCAGTAAACTGAAAAGCAGCAGAATGAACCTACAGACTGACATGCCGCTCAAAAGTATCATCAGGGGTGAACCATTTAAATTTTAACCGCTGATGTCCCTAGGCTGCGTCATTACCCCCGGACTAAAAACAGCTGTAAATGTTATTTCCACACTGAAAGAACGCAGCAGCCGTGTCTGGAGTCAAACCCGCTGCTCCATCGCCTCGCTGCTGCTGCTGCTGCGCTCTATCAGCTGTGTTGTTAACTGTTGTGTTTGTGTCCAGACTCTGCAGACAGACCTCTGGTCTTCTTCAGCCTCCCCAACGTCCACAACACAACCACACTGTTGCTAAGCGACGATGGATCCACCCTGTACGTAGGGGCACGGGACGCCGTGCTTTCATTGGACGTCAATCAGAGTGATGTCATAAGGCTGAAGAAGAAGGTGAGCGTGGGCCAGTTTACTTTAACGATGCTTCGATTCATAGATAGTTAAGTTAAATGATTTCATCTGTAATGTTGTGTGTTAACGTCTGATGTCTGTGCAGGTGGAGTGGAGTCCGTCTGTGACTGAAATAAACGAATGTCAAAATAAAGGGAAGAGCGCCGAGGTGAGTATGAGCACACACCTCTGTCCTCACTGACGTATTAAATGATCTTTGGCTCTGTCTCATCTGGTGGGAGCTGCTGAAACACTTTCTGTGTGAACGGGGCCTAAAATGAGCGACTGTGTGACGAAGCTGAGCAGAGAAAGCTTTGAAACATGTTTTCTTTGTCTGTCTGTCTGTTTGTCTGCAGGTCGACTGTCCAAACTTTGTGCGTGTTTTGCAGCCAATAAACTCCACCCATCTCTACGCCTGTGGCAGCTACGCCTACAGCCCCCATGATGCCTTCATCGTACGTAATGTTTTTATTATGTTTTATTGATTTTCAATAATCTACATTTACACAAGTTCAGTTTGAATCTGCAGGACTGGAGGATTTCCATTTAATGTCCCTTTACACTTCCACTCCACCACATCTCAGGGAAATATTAGTTTTTACTTCACCACATTATTTGACAGATGAAGAAACATATGATTGGACTTTTTCTTGTACTGACAGTATTTATGTAACTGCTGTGTCAGAACTTAAAGAAATGATGGACAGATCTATGAAACTGAAGTTGAAATGAACTGAGATGTTTGTTAAAGACTTTTTGTCTCCTGCAGGACACAGAGAGCTTCTCGATGGTCCAACATGTCGAGGCTAAAGCCAAATACCGCTGTCCGTTCAGCCCCAAGCAGACGAACACCGCCATCACCATTGGTCAGTCTCCTCTCTGCTGCTGCAGCCATCACATGACTGAAGTTTGTTCACGACAAAAACACTGAACAAGTAGATTTAACGTGGTTCAAACACACACACACACACACACACACACACACACACACACACACACACACACACACACACACTTCCTGAGGAACATGTGTGTGTGTGAGACCTGCTGCACATTAACATGATGTTTTGAAGCTTTCTTAAATTCAGTCAAAGCCTTTTGTTCACATGTTACTAAACTGGACTCGAGGACATCAGTCGCTCATGTTCACACATATTTAAAGCACAAACATTTTCAGATTGTCTGTTTGTTTGCATGTAGACGGCGAGCTGTTTACCGCCACAACGACCGACTTCAGAGGTGTCAAACCACAGATTTCTCGACACTTCAGCAAAGATGGCCGCCATGATGTCAGCCAGGACACATCTGTCAACTTACTGGAGGGTGAGTGACACGAAGTTTGTTAGAAATCGTCAATTAATCAGTGACGAGGGTCACAGATAATCGATTGTTGGAGTCATTTCTCCAGCTGCGTCTTTCCCAGAATCCTCTTTGTGTTTTGATCTGTCGGTCAAACTGAATCAGCAGAAAGAAACAGAAATGAGGAACAAAGACGGAATAAAGAGAGAGAGACGGCTGCAGGAACTGAACACATGTTTGAAGGAAGGCGTCATCACTGGCAGGACGGGTGGTTCAATACGTGGATTAAAAGTTCACCCACAGTCTCACAGAGCTGCTGGAATTTTCAGAGAGAAATCTTTTAAATTTAATAATAATAACAGTAATAATAATAATTGGTGTTTGTACGCTCCACCCTGGTTTTGCTTTAAAAGCACAATCTGCGACGCACTTCCTCCACTTCAGTTTGTTACAGCAGAGCTCTCTGATGAGGCACAGACCTGTCCTTTACTTGTAAACGTGCAATAGATCTGGAAAATAATTTCAATTAAGCTAAAATGTGACTCCCACTTGTATTTATCAGCCAGCATCTGGATAAATCCCACGTTAAACGTAGAGATGAAACCGTTTCTTTGGAAGCAGTGTGTTGATAGAGGCATCCTGGTACTGGGGGGATTTATACAATAAAGGCATAATGAAATCATAATAATAAAAGTGCTTTACAAAACTGAATAAAAGACAAACCAATCCAACAAGATAAAAGCAATAAACATAGAATACAAATAACAGTAAAACACACACAATAATAAAGCAGTTAAAATCACTGAGGGGTCGTTTGAAACAAGCAGATTTTCAGAGGTGATTTAAAAGCAGCCCTGATCTCTGCAGGCGGGTCATCACAAAGTGTTGGAGCTCTGACTGCAAAGACTCTGTCACCTTTGTGAATTAATCCAGACCTCGAAACAACAAGAAAAGATGCACCTGAGGATGCAAGGGGTGCAAGAAGGAACACAGGGCAATAAAAGATGTGTTATAAAACTTGGAGCGAGGCCTCTCAGGGCTTCATAAGTCATCATTAAAACCTTAGAATCGGTTCTAAAAGCAACAGGTCACCAGTGTAGGGAAGGATCAGTGTGATGTGGTCATGTTTTCTAATCCGAGTCAGCACTCTGGCAGCAGAGTTTTGGATGAGCTGGAGGCAGGAGAGGGATTCACGGCACTTGTACATTACAGTTTACGTTCAACAGCAGTTTTGGAGATATCTCTTAGCTCAAACATTCAGTTCCACTACAACTTCCCTGCCAAGCTCGGATGTGCTCTCTAATGTGGTGAAAATATTTGGCGCTGGCCACGGGGCATCAGAATACGACTCTCTGTTGATTCAAAGTTTTATCAATCAGTCAGCCTAGGAAATGATCTTAACCGAACATTCACAGAGCAGGAAGGAAATAATGAACTGAACTGTGAGAGAACATCACGGGAACTCAGATCCAGACCAGTGCAGTTTAAAATAGTAAACTGGGTGTACTGGTCAGAGCCAGCATGAGTTGCTGGAGGTGTGGGGCCACATGCTGTCGTCCTGCCCTGTTGCACAAAAACTCTGGTCTGCCGTACATGAGAATATCAAAATGATCCTTAAATTAGACGTCCCATTCTGTCCAAGCTTGTCTGTCCTGGGTGATCCCGTCCCTCTGCACCTCAGGCAGTTTAATCTCGTAATATTTTGACTTTATTCAGGTAGATTTACGACTTTATTCTTGAAGTCTAAGATTTCTTTCTCTTTCACATGGCCCTAATCCTCCTTCACAGGACGAGCTCAGCCCTCTGCACTGTTTGTTTTGTTAGACTTGAATTTTTTGTTGAGGACCTTGCGGTCTTAGAAACTGCTGCCACTGAGAGAAAAATGAAAACCCTGATATTTTAAAGCCATAAAAACCTCACTTAGATATTCCACATTTGACTCTACTTTCAGCCAAACCACAGCACAGTGAGGTTTCAAAAAGCATCAGACTGCAGTTCCTACTTTCTGTCCCCAGTGATTCATTTCCTTTTTTTGTTTCAAAAAGTCCCTCTAAAAGTCTCAAACACGTCTGTGTTCAAACATCAGAACATGTTTCCATGTTTTACACCTTCATCTACAAACTCTCAGGACTCGGTATAAAACCTTCCCTCATCCAGAACTGTCAGGGTGCAAAAGCTGGTCATCATTTTATAAACTGATGGTGTAGTTGAAACAGACATGATCCTTTAAATGATTTCTGTATCATCACATTTCCTCCGTATCAGTCGCTCAGCTCTCACATCTGCACATGTAGACCACATGGCACAGCACCCTCAGTTTCCTCCTCTGTCTTCACTTCCTGTATTTCAGAGCCAACGTTTGTCGGCGCGTCGGTGGACCAGACGGAGAGCAAAGTCTACTTCTTCTTTAGTGAAGTTGGGAACGAGTTCAGCTTCACAGACGAGCTGCAAATCGCCCGGGTGGCCCAAGTCTGCAAGGTGACAGTAAACACAGATAATGTGATGATGAGTAAACAGATGTGATCACAGATACACTGCTGGTGATCAGATAATC
Organism: Epinephelus moara; assembly: GCF_006386435.1. Lineage (NCBI taxonomy): Eukaryota > Metazoa > Chordata > Actinopteri > Perciformes > Serranidae > Epinephelus > Epinephelus moara. The sequence continues at coordinate 43,026,720 of NC_065511.1, forward strand.
AGATTTATAATCAAAGCTTGATCCAGTCAGATGTGTGACAGGACAACTCTGCTCTGTATGTTTGCACAGTCTTTTTAGAACGTCCTCATTATAAATAGATGATACTTAGTGTGAACAGTTTGTATGTACACGGAAAACAAAATGCTGTACAGAGGTTTAAGCACACTGACAACTGACATGTCGTTCTCTTCTCTGTGTTCACAGGATGATGTTGGCGGACTGAGGACTCTGCAGAATAAGTGGACGTCCTTTGCCAAGGCCCCTCTGCTCTGTCAGTTTCCCAAACAGCTTCCCTTCAACATTCTCCGGGATGTGTTCACACTCCCGCCACCAGAGGACAACAGCACCTCAGACACTCTGTTCTACGGTGTCTTCACCTCTCAGTGGTAAGAAAACAAATGACGATCTGATAAAGATCACGGACAAAGAACAAAATCGTAAAACCAAAAGCCAGTCATCATGGAGGTGTTTTTGGAGCCAACTCAGTGACTTCTTCTGGAAAACTTCTATTAAAAGCCCAGTCCCTTTTACCAGCCCAGTGTAGCTACACATTCTGACAAATAAAGGCCTGTCTCAATTAGAGGCCTGGTCCGGTTGCCAAGCAGTTCTTTTTTATAGAAGTTCTGCAGATGTATAAAACCAAAGTTGTTGCTACCTCAAATTATGTTTCCATTCCTGGATTACCCTGTAAATTATTCATACTCCTTCAGTCTGTAAGGGTCCTCAGATCAGAAGAATCAAAAGGGTTTTTCCTTATGAGGATTGTTTTAAGTTGGATCAAATAAATGATTCATATTGCATATATTATCTGAAGCCTAATTTTCATCCAAGTAATATTCATACTGGTTTAAATAAAAAGTTTGATTGTATTTCCTGATCTTTGCTGAGCACCAGTTTTGTGTGAAAGGAATTAAAGGCCTGTCCCAAATACAGGCCTGTTGAGTTCATACATTTAAAAGTTTTCATCAACTCTGACTGTATAAACATGTGAATGTTTGTCTTTGTGTTTCTGCCTGACCTGAGAACAAGTGGAACTGGTCCTCAGTAACCTTCTTGTAGATAAGGCAGTTCCTCTCAGTGATAAGATGAGTATTATCTCTGGTCTTCATCAGGTCCTCGGGTCCAGAATCTGCTGTTTGCGTCTTTAACCTGCAGGACATCAGGACGGTGTTTGCTGGGAGCTACAGGACCTTCATGGAGACCCACCAGTGGAGTTCAATGACAGAAAGACTCCCCTACCTGGGACAGGTGAGAAGGTCACATTCACACAACGTATAGAGTCAAATGCAGAAGATAATCAGCCATAAAGATTTAGTCTTAAATCAGGTTTTGGGATGTCTTTTGATAATATGTCAGCCATACATCTTGTTTATTTGATTTTATTTTTCAGTTTTAGAAAAAGTGCATATACCCGGCTTAAACAACCTACATAGCAAACTTATATGTTCTTGTGTTACCATAAATACTGCAATCTTTTACATTCTTAAACGATTCATTTCACTTTAACATATAAGTGAAATGATAAACCCCCACACATGGGACGTTCACCCACACACCACAGATCATATAAAGTGAAGTGTTAAAAGATTTTTAAAGGCATTAAGAAATATCTGGGAAAAAATCAGATGTTGTGGAACAAAGGAAAACGGTGTCCCTCAGGGTTTGATTCTGTTGTTCGCATTAATTTGAACTCCAGGTCTGTTTTATTTAAAATACTGGTTTAACTCTGTCATTAGATGTCACTGTGTGACTGTCCTCTATGTTCTGCTCAGTGTGGACTGGACAAAGCTTCAGACTCTGAATTAGCGCAGGTGAAGAAGACTTTTCTGACCAGCGGCAGCGTGAAACCAATCGGAGGTGGTCCAATTCTTGTTTCTTCAGGGCAGCAATACAGTCACGTGGCTGCAATGAGGACGCAGGGAGCTAATGGCAAACAGTACACTGTCCTTTTCCTTCTTACAGGTGAGACATCACACAGAACTGATGATGTTCACAATCAGAACAGTTTTAACCTCCAGATAACCTTGTTCATTATCATCTGTGATGTCCAGAGTCTGGATTCCTCCACAAAGTGGTTCTGTTGGATGGGTTTGACCACGTCATTGAGGAGATTCAGGTCTTCACTCAACCTCAGCTGATCAAAAGTATCGTCCTCTCTTCCTCCAAGGTAAAGCTCACACCTTCTGAGCAGGTTTAGATATTTCACTGAACAGTCACCATGCATTCATTGGGTCCTCGAACCTACTGAGAGATGATTTAGATTTTTCAACAGGTAAAGATTATGCTTCAGTATCTGTACTGATGTATCTACCCGTTAACACTGAGTCTGCAGTTGCAATAGGGCATTGAGGGCAATGTTGTGGACATTATTTAAATTACAGGATTAGTGCATCAAAGTTATCAAGAACCTTGATTTATCAGGCATTTAAATCACAGAATGAACAAAACACTTGTCTCTCTATTTTCTTAAAACTGTATTAAAATCAGTTTTTAGAAGAGACAAACTTTAAACCAAATGATTTGATTAAAATGCTTGAAAAACTTGAATAATATCACATGCAATTAAATAATGACATAATGTTTTACAAAATGTGGCTCAAATGGCATAAAGATATTCCAGTTTTTTAACATGAATCTGTTTTTTTCTGTATTTTTACTGTTTAAATCACCGAGTCTGCTGAGGGAAACGATAGGGTGAAGCTGGTTTGGGTTTGGGAGTAGAAGCTTGTGCATTATTTAGTGTCTGTAGTTTGTACACAGAGTAAATGTCACCGTGTCCCCTGGTGCTGTAGGGAGCTCTCTATGTGGGGACATCAGAGGGCGTGACTGCTGTACCTGTGGCCAGGTGCTCCATCTACAGAACCTGCAGTCAGTGCGTTCTGGCCAGAGATCCTCTGTGTGGATGGAGCCGCACCGACGGCGTCTGCACCAGTGTGGATCACGACAACATGTACGTGAAACTGACTATTACCTCTGAACATAAGATGTGAAGTTTGTGTTGCAGCCTTGAAGTAAATATTAGTCGGGTCTGTTGAACAAGATTCACTGAGTTTTTGTGAGCATCAAATACTCAACTTAAATGACAGGCACCAAAGAAACTGCTGCCTCTCTACACTTTCTCTGTGGCCTGATTTGGCCCTCTGTAATGACTGACAGGCTATTGGTTTACTCCTCAGGGCTCAAGACTTGGAGGACGGTAACGTGGAACAACAATGTCGGGGACAAATCAGGGCCAGCCCGCTCAAAGGTAACATCCTCCTCAGTAAAACATATTAAATCTACAGATGTGAATCATCTCCAGGACATTTTGAAGTCATGTTAGAAACCTGTGGGCTGAAGTTAACGTCTGATCATAACAGTCTGGAGATTTGACCTTGTGTCTTCTTATTTTCCTTTCAAGGTTTACCATGTCCTCCATTTTAGCTTAGCATGTCAGCGTGCTAACATTAGCTAATAGCGTAGTGCAAGAATTACTTTTTGTGCAGCCAACATGGAAGATAGCATCACCCTGGATCCCCAACATTAAGCCAATGGGATTTTTCCATTTTAGATCCCACTTCAGGCTAGCTAACGGTTAGCTTTTACTAATGCTAGCTAGCTAACAAGCATTAAACTTGCCACCATAGGAACAGTTGTTTTATAACCTTTGAAACGAGCCAGATTTTAACTGTGTTCATGCATCAGCGTGCATGCACCCTGGATGTCCTTAAACAAAAAGCACGACGAAGCTGTGAAGCAGCATTTCCTGTGATGATGTTCTGTAGCGTAATTTAGCTACTTGTTAGCAACCACCTTTTTTAGGATATGTGAGGGCTTCAGTGGGGTATTTTTATGTCGTAGAACAAAATGTTAAAGTCTCTTAAGCTTGTGTTAACCACAGAGCGTATTTCAGGCATCTTACCAGAAACCAATTGACTTAAAGCTTTTGTACAGCACTTTGGTCAGTGTGAGTTGTTTTTAAATGCGCTTTATAAAAAAATTTGAGTTGAGTTCAAGACGAGGGAACCAGGAGTGAGAACATGAACCAACTCTAAGCAATTAAACAACTTTGGAACAGCATGAGTCCCTGATTCAGACCAAAGGAGACGACTCTAGGGCTGACAGCAGCCTGAGTGTTAGGAATCATTCCTGCACCACTCTGTCAGCAGGAAACACAGAGTCCAGCTGAGGCTGATGGGAATGTCATTAGCTCTGCAGGTGTCTGATCATAAACCAAAATATTGGACACACTGAAGTGTTGACCCGATGATGGCGCTAGATGAAGGGTCAGAAGACAGTTCATCCTGAGGGGAACATGAATGATGGACCACAGTTCATCACAAACCATCCAATAGTTGTCGAGATGTTTCACTCAAAACCAAATCATCATATTCAGTAGGATCTATTGTCTCAACACCATCAATATTTGTACTAAATTTTATAGAAATATTTTCAGCAGTTACGGAGATATTTTACTGACAGACAAACATTTCAACATTAAGGATGGTGGTAGAACAGTTGAGATTCATCCTCAGAGGAGCATGAATGTCTTTCATGGCATAGTTGTTGAGATATTTCAGTCTTGACAAACTGACAGACCGATTTCCATAGAGCCGTGTTGCTATCATGGCTAAACCCTGAAAACACCGACCCTTCCTCAGCACCGTCACCACCTCTCACCTGTATTTTATCTAATATTTTTCTAATATTTTTCTGTCCTACAGAAGTCAACGTTAAATTCAACGAAGTGGTGAGACTTGAGTGTCTGAAACCTTCCGACCTCGCCACTCTGACCTGGACCTCCCCTCAACTCAAACGCCAGCAAGACAAACTCTTTATCCAGTCAGCTGACGGCAGCCTGAGCTTCCTCGCCTCTGATGACACCTTTGGAACCTACCGCTGCGAGGCAGAGGAGAGCGGGTACAAGGAAGTAGTCGCAAGCTATGATGTCCGGCAAGTTGCTTCTCCACGTGCCATTAGCCCCTTTCCAAAGGCAGATGAATACCATGAGACCAAAGACGAGACCTACGAGGAGACTGTACCTGATGAGCCAGTGACGTATATGATGCAACCTCCAGGAGTCACAGAGGATGACCAGATGGAGGACTACGGCGATAAATCAACGACCATTTTGAAAGATGAAACTGTTTCCAGTAAAGATGATTCTGAATCGAAAAATGAATTTGAAAACGACGTTTTCTCCACCCCATCCTCCAGAAAAGACGCCCATTCCTGGAATGAGCAGACTCGCGTCAAAGAGAAGAGTTACTACAGTGAGCTGGTCATTGTTTCCCTTCTGCTGGTGACCTGCATCTGCATCCTGATACTCGGAGGCCTCCACATCTGGCGCCAACGGAAAACTGGGGTCAAAAGTCCTCTGGTCAGTCCAGACGACTGCAGCAAAACAATCCAGTCCATGGAGAGTGTCCCCTCTCTGAGCAGCCCAGAGGACACCGGTCCTGAGGTGAAGGTGTTGGACTAATCACGCCAAGAACCCGTCTCATGATCCTATGTGGTGAAATCCTCTTGCTAAAGTCAGATGTTTCAGGTGCGTCAGTGTCAGTTTGAGCTGGCTTCAGTTTCTGCTTCTCATCTATTAACATTGACACAGTGAAAACTATTTGTTTCTCACAAAGCTATCTCGCCATCTCGAAGTATTTCCCAAGTTATGACTGTTTCCTATCAAGGTAACCAGCCGACGGCCATCTTTGTTTGCATTGGACTTTTTTAGGATTTGTGCAGCGGACTGAATATTTGAACACCCAGATGGTTTGAAGAGTCTTTGAGGATTCTGGAAATACATTCACAAACATTTTGGTAAACCACCTTCTGGGTTTTTAAAGACTGCAGGATAAATACCTCTGATGGTTACCACTGTGACTCGAGTGCAATGATAATACATCAAAGAAACAATATGGTGGCACTGCAGCGATAAGTCAAAGAAGTGTTTAGCCTAGCTTAGCACGAAAACAGGAAACAGGGGGGAACTGTTAGACTAGTTCGATCAATCAGTCATCTATTCATTTGTCACACGGAAGTATACAAAGCACAACTCTCATCAGCTAAACTGGATCCATATCAGGTTTTAATATTGAAGCTGATGAAACTGGTGAACATCTTTTGATCTGACTTTAGAGAAGTTTTAGACGTCAAGAGGATTTTATGAAATGTCAGTGTCTTTAATAAACGGTTCATTATCCTGTGAGAGACTGGAGAACACGTAACGATTGTTTTAGTTTCAGCAGTAAAAGGAGAAATGGATTTATTTCATCCCTAAAAACATATTTTCTGTCTGTTTGTCTCCTGTTAACACAGAGAAACTAAATCTGAACTTAACAGGATCATTTCACTGCCGAAAAACTCTCATCAGATCACCACTGAAATGATTTATCTCAGACTTTTTCCTTCAGTTTTCTTTTTCAGTTTTTCCTGAACATTTGTATCTGTACTAACAGGAGCACGGTACTGAACGTTATTGACAGGTACATTGTTTGTTTAGTGTATAAATGAATGACAATAAACAACTTTAAATATTCTTTTAAAACAATATATATAAATACCAGGGGTCGGCTGCACAAAACACCTTAAGTTAAGGTTGTTGTTTAAGTCCTAGTTAAGGTTTCCTCAGAATAAAATCAGTTGCACAAAATACGCTTAAGTCCTGTCCTTAAGGTTTCCTTAAAAAGTATTTATGGTTTTCTCCTTGTCTTGGTCTTATACTTAAAGAATGCATTGACTGTTGCACAAAAGACCTTAGCAACCAAAGCAAGGTGGAAAAAAAGTTTAAGGTCCCTCCGACATGTAACATGACTGAGTTTATGGTGATAAATGAAAAAGCTAACACACCCTGAGCAGAGTGTTCTGCGACCAGGAGAACCCGAGGGAAACACTTTTGATTTCACACTTAAGATTTGACTGAGTTCATTTTCTATGTAATTTCTTCCTGCAGTCACACAGTCGTGAATTAAACGCCCAGTCCCTTTTATAGCCCGATGTGGCTCCACATTTTGACAAATAAAGGCCTGTCTCAATTAGAGGCCTGGTTCTTTTTTTTTTAGAAAAGTTCTTTGAATGTATTAAAGCTACCTCAGATTATGTGTCTATTCCTCGATTACCCTGTTAGTTATTCACATTCCTTCAGTCTGTGCGGTTCCTCAGATCAGAAGAATCAAAAGGGTTTTTCATTCAAATTAATCCAAGTTGTGAGGATTGTTTTAACAGGATAAAGTGGTGTTGTGTCGGTGTGCTGAGTGAACACATTTTACCACTGTGAAATCTCTCTCAGCACGGTTCATGAGTTAATGCTTTCCTCTTAAGGGATTCTGTACAACTGTGTACATCCCTCAGCTAAGGAGGAATTAGGCCTTAAGTGTCACATAAGTAGAAATCTTAAGGTGTTTTGTGCAGCCAGTCCCTGATATTTGTAACTTATTATAACGTATTAGTACCACCCTTAGAATGACTTTAATCAGACGGGAATGTGACACAGATGTTTGAATGCACGTTAAACCACTCAACTTTCTTCATTGTGAATATTTTGTGTTTGTTTTGTTTGTATGTATGTGTTTATATTCTGTGTTTAAAATCAGGGACGAGGCTGTGTAATTATTGAATCCTGTCTTTAGTTGATGTGTCCTCCTGAGACCTGAACTTTTCTGTGGTTTGCATTTTAAATCTCTCTGAGCTATTTGGGATCAGCAGGAACTGGTGATAAGAAAATCAAAGCGATGTCTTTGAACAGGAAGTAGTTTTTGAACTAAATGATGTCCTCATACAGGGACATTGGGTTTATTTCTTAATAGCCATGAGTGTGTAATAAAGTATAAAACAGTTCATTTAAATTTTCCTCGCACCACACTCCGAGCTAGTAAAGTCCTTTTTGTCTGTAGGAACAGTCGTCACTCCTGACCGGTGTCCTCAAACAAATATTTCCACATTAAAAGCATCTTTTCTTGTTACTGTTGCTAAAATTGGTCAAATTTGTTGCCGTAGCAAACCACAAACATTATTAATCATTAATAAACAAGAGCCATAAACTGAGATCAGGTTTTGGAGCTTATTGACTTTTGTGTGGGGATCAGTTGCAGACTGATTTGTCAGAGATGGCGGCCATCTTGTTTTAACACATACGAGTGTATTGTGATTTTGCAAACCCAAAATGTGACGCAGGGTCTCAGGAGGATATTTATTATGTTATGAACTCACAGTTACTGAATGAATGTACGTGAAACCTGAATGTAACAAATTAGAACCAAACATGTTCGACATGTTTATTTTAAAAAAAAAAAGTTTTTATTGTTTATGTGTCGTCACTGTCTCCAGCTGATGTCTCAGAGTGAAATGAATGTGAACATGATGAATATTTATTGTTGTCTTTTATTTAGAGTCAAAGTTAATGGTGAGTGTGTGTTCATGTGGATTTACCGTCATCTGTCCTGACTTTAAGTCTCACTTTGTTTCAATGTGTGTTTTATTGATGATCTCTGATAAATCCTGTTGGTGTACTGATCTTTTTTTTTTATTTTATTTTTTTATTTACAGTATCTGCAGTGATTAAAAATTAAAAGACACTGTTTTGCTCTTTCAGAGTATTTTTTTTCTATTTTTTACATTCAGATATAAAAACTGATGTTTTTCTCCTTTAATAATCCTCAAACTGTGTTTTTAATATTTTTTTTCTGAGCTCCTGATGGTACAATGAAGGTTTTCCAACACACACACACACACACACACACACACACACACACACACACAAAACATGTTTGATATGAGAGGACACGCTGCCACCTGCTGATGAAATAAATATAATACAGAAACAACAAACCTGAATATTTCTAATGTGTGTTATTTACCTTTTAATTTAAATCTTTAACAAGTTGAATTATGAAATTATTTATAAGTAGGGGCAACCATGAGAAATAAAATAGATTTTGTCATAACTTTAAAAAACGTTATTATATAGAGTATCAAACATATTCAATTTATAAATTATTATTATTATTGTTATTATTATTAACAGCAGAGCAGTTTTGTGTCACAGTGTTTCTTTATCCATTTGAAACCGAACTTGTTGGTTTGGTTTCTTTCAAAAACAGGAAGACAACGAGCAGCTTCACAAGAAACGACCCAACAATCAGTAAAATGTTACAAATTTTTTTTTTTACCCGAAAATCAAAACAAAAAGAAAAGTGAAAAATAAAAACAAACAGAAATGACCTGAAAAAAGTGCTGAAAATTAACAGGAAAAAAATCTGTAACATAATTTTAAATATAAATTAATAATAAATATAAATATACATTTGCATGTTTCTTGTCACCTTTTGCTGACTTCTTGCAGTTTTTGCGTGACGTTTTTTTCCAAGTTGCTTTTTGCTTTTTATCATTATGTAAATAAATGAAACCAGTTTGCTGAAGTTTAAAAGATTTTTGTGAAAGGTGCCTGAACGCAGCAGGAAACATGAAGCTCTCACACAACCAATAAAAATGTATAATAAGAGTGTTATAAATCATCTTCCGACTCGTGTAAGAATAGTTTGGCAGGAAGTCCATAAAGAATGTAAGATAATACATATATAATCAAAAGTATTGGGCCATATGGCAGAAACCTGAAATGAAAACAGGAAGGCAGAGAGTGTGTTTGTGTCAGTGGTTCAGAGAAGCATCAGAACATCAGATCTGTTTCGTTGTCTTTCAACCGGAAGTCGATCCAGATCATAAAGGGTTAAATAAATAAAGAACAGTTGGTTTCAGATGTGTCAGTAAACAAAGAAGTTGGATTCTTGGAAGTGATGATGGTGGGTAATTCATATGATGCCTTCATGTGTAATCGGAGAAATCATAATCCCGGAGTCCCACTTCCAATTTTTTTAATTGCAAGTAGCAGTTTGAAGCTCAGAATCACAGTTTATTTTATTTATTTGTTTATATTTGTTTCACAAACATAAATACAAAACAAAATGGAATAAAAAATAAAAAAGTGAATGTGAGGGCAGAAACCTGTGCAGGCTTACAAGAAGACCAAACCTAAATCACAGTGTGACGACGTCACATTTTATGTAGGATTTCCTTGTTAAATACGACCTGGGGGAAAATTAATCAAACATTACGATGATGAGTTTTAATGGTGAGAAACAGAACATTAACAGATATCATACTGCAGCTGTACAACAGGAACTGAAAGGTACAATAATTCTCTGTAACACTGTCTTAACTTTACAACAACTGGTGCAATAATCACAGTAACACTCTGCGCACTTATTCAGCTGTGCAACATCTGTCAGTGTCCTGAGTCATTCTCAGCAATATTTAATATTGACACACATATTGTGTGTAATTCGTATTCTTATTTTTATTACATATACATTGTGTTGTGCATTGTAGCATAATGCTGTTTGTACACGCTACTTTTATACATAGTAATGTAGCATAAGGCACATATATATTTTTTACACATTTACATACCCAACATATTACACATATTTTAAATTATTAAATATTTTACATAGTGGAGTGAAAATTGAAGAATAATGCTTTTTTAACCTAAGTTTTTACAGACTTCTTGTTTCTATAGTTCTATTAGTTGTATAATTCTCTCTGCCTGACATCAGAGTGGCTGTAACAGATCACAATTTTTATTTTTGATTCTGATAAGTTATGTGTCTTTTCTGTGTAGATAAAGTGTATTTTTTATGTTAATATTATATGTTTTTATTGCTCAAATGATAAACAGTAAATCTAGTAATTGTGTTGTTTTATGTAGACAAAATAAAAGTAATCTTTTTGTTTGTTTGCTGTGATATCTTTTTGTTGTTGCTGCTGTTTTCCGCTCGAAAGTAACGTGTTTGGCAGGTTTGTCAGATTTCCGAGTTTACACTGAGCCCCTGAAGGCAGCATCACATCAGCTTGGTCAGAAAAGTTCATTCAAGTTCATTTCAGAAAAACTTCCACATCTCCGCCTGAAAACTACGAACTCACCTGCAGGTAAACTCCTTTAATTTAATCAGACAGTCACATTTAAAGATATTTAAGGTTATAGTTTTACTTTCGGCCGTGAGAATAATTTGATCTGATGCGTCACAAACATTTCCTGATTCATCGTTAATGTTAGCGAACAGTCACGGCTCGCTGCAGCGGCCTGTTTGTCCTGCTGTTATTTTAATATCAGAATAAATACAGATGTAAAGTCTCCTTTAAAACATCTGTGTGATGTTAAAGACACAACAACATTCAACTTTAAAGTAAAAAAACAACAACCCAATAATTCCTGAGAATTAGCACTTCCTGTTTGTGCGGTGTAGATCTCCACACCAGACTCCATTTAAGATTTAGTGGATTTAACATATCTGAGCTCACCAGGAGAAGTGGAAACCTGCTGGAGAAAGTTTAAAGAGCTCACATGAATCCAGAGGCTCTCCGGATAAATTCGGCGCATGTATTATAATATAATGAGAATATTTAAATCAGTGGAAGGATTTTAATCCCAGCAACAGCTTCCTAATGGAGTATTTACGTAGGTGTTAAAGCAGGGCGGCTCAGTTTCATTTGACATGATGTGAAAACTGTAACTGTAAACTGTATTTCAGCTGTAGCAGTTTGATTTAAATGTCATCTGTAATATCTGTGCGGTTAAATACAGAAACACTGTGCAGTGGGTTTGTTTGTTCACAGGGTCAAAAAGCAAGAGAATGACGTCATGTGTTGATTTTGGTGGGTGAATTTTGATGACAGCATGTTTCACTGCATGAACAGTTTCTTCTTATAACAGAGACCCTGCAGAGCTGATGGTCCATCAGTTCAATACTGATACGGTGTGATGTGCAGCGGTCGAACATATCACCACTTCATTTACTCAAGTTTTATACCATAAAATTAGTGATGCACCATATTAGATTCTTGCCGATATGCTGATATGTAACCGATAACCGATACCTATATATGCACTTTTCCTCCACCTAATTTTAGTGATCAAGTCTCTTCTGTAGTGGAATTAACATCATATTATACATACATACTCTCATCATGACGGCCCACCAGCAGATGGAGACATGAAATACTGTTCAGTGTCTGTGATATTCAGTCATTGCACGTTGGCTGTTTCTGATCGTTCATTTTAAAGCTGATATCAGCCGATACTGATGACGTGCCGATATTATTATGCATCTCTATACAGAACCTTTAAAGGTCCCACGTGGTGAAAATGACTTTAGATTGTGTTTGTTGTAAATCAAAAGCTGTGACAAAAGTGAAGTGGTTCAGTACTGCAATTCTGCAATACAACCCAGTAAGAGATTAATCCTGTCTCTACATCAAAAAGCCAGATAACCAATCGTTGTCGAGATACAAACGTGCATAGCCCCGCCCCCTTTCCAGCCAGGTGCGTAATTGTGAGACAAGAGCAGGAGAGCAGTGAAGAATTAAATGGGAGGGGACCTGGAGCCATGTCTGTGTGCTCTGTATGTTTTGTTAAGGGAATGTATTCAAATTTGGCACAAACGTCGACCTGGACTCAAGATGAACTGATAAGGTTTTGGTTGTCAAAGGTCAAAGGTCACTGTGACCTCATCTGTCTTATTCTCATAATTGCGATATCTCAAGAACTCCTTGAGGGAATTTCACAGGTTGACTTGGACTTGAGGATGAACTGATTAGCTTTTTGGTGGTCAAAGGTCAGAGGTCAAGGTCGCTGTGTCATTGAATCCATCTCATTCTTATGAAAGCAATATCTCAAGAATGTCTTCATATTTGGTACAAACATTCACTCAACAATGACCTGATTGGCTAACAGTGGTCAAATGTCAATGTCAGTGTGACCTTGGATCTGTCTCATTCTCGTGAACATCTCAAGAACACCTAAAGTGAATTTCATTAAATTTGACACAAACGTCCACTTGGACTGAAGAATAAACTGACTAGAGTTTTGTGGTTGAAGGTCAAAGGTCACTGTGACCTCACAAAATTTGTTTTGGGCCATAACTCCAGTCATAAACCACAGGGCGGTGACTCCAGTGTCTTTACTTGATGCAACTGTTCTTTGTTTATTGTTCTTTCTGTGACGAATCTGAACTGATCTCAAATCTAAAAGTGACCCACAGAAATAAAATGTCTCTCGTTTTTGTTTCTACTGATCGACCTCTCCATCAGAGTCTTAAGCTCTCTGATTGGACAGCTCTCACAGCAGTGCACCCTGGGACTTGTAGTTGATCTCTCTCTTCTCTCTCTGTTCTTCTGGACACAGTCTGCGCTCTCTGACCTCTTGTGACCTCTGACCTCTACCATGACGTCCACGTCCATCACCAAGGTCGGTGGAGTGGTGATCGTCACTCAGGTCATCCCTCAGGATGAAGGCGGCATCCCTCTCCAGAGTTCTCCTCCCGCCTCCGCCGCCACCACCCCAGCCACCGCCCCAGCCAGTGCCACAGTACAGGCCCCGCCCCCAGTAAAAAAAAACACACCCACTGCCCGCCCAGCCAAGGTGGACGACATGACAGCCATCTTCCTGCGGGGACAGCCGAACGGCCTCGGGGTGAGACACTGACATGAACTGATCCAAAGCAGTTCTAAGTTTGTTCCTCTGTCTTCTCTCTGTAGTGACGTCAGGTGGAGGTGGAGGTGGGGGGTGGGGGGTAGACGGGTGGGGTTACAGAGACAGGTGCATGCTGGTTACAGCAACAGGAAGTTAGTTATCTGAGTTAGTCAGCAGGTGGCGCTGCAGCAGAGACACAGAACAGTAAAGTTGTCTTTAAACTGACTCCACTAACACAGGAAACAGCACATGGGATAAAGTTAGCCTTCGGGGCTTTCTGTCAGAGAGACCTTTCTGTCAGAGAGACCTGTCTGTCAGAGAGACCTTTCTGTCAGAGAGACCTTTCTGTCAGAGAGACCTGTCTGTCAGAGAGACCTTTCTGTCAGAGAGACCTGTCTGTCAGAGAGACCTGTCTGTCTGATCTGTTCAAAGCTTTTTAGAGAGTTGCAGAATTCTGAACGCAGGACACTGAGTATTTTTACTTATACTAAAGCTGATCTGAGTTCTTCATCCACCACAGTGGCTGTGTGTGTGTGTGTGTGTTTGTGTGTTAACAGAGAACTGTGTGTGTTTTCAGGTAGTTCAGATCTTCATCGGCTTGATGTGTATCCTCTTCAGTCTGACTGCCATCTTCTCACCGTTCCTGATGCTCCACGCTCCACTCTGCCTCGCCGTCACTGTACGCAGACTTTACTCTCCCCTCGATCACTGATCAATAACTGTCAGAACCTGGTCTGAAAATATGATTAAACTTTTCTCTCTGCTGTCGTTCAGTTCATGGTCTCCGGCTCTCTGTCCATAGCTGCGGGGAAACGGACTTCAGCCCGACGGGTGAGCTGTTACTCGTCATCTCGTCACAGATAAGATGATGAACCTGTTTGAATTAAAATGATGTGCAGTCTGAAAGTCTGCTGAGAGGAGTGAAAGTTAAAAGGACCATCAGTCCTGGATCCTCCTCAGAGCTGGTCATCCCTGGTCAGAGTTGTTAATGATCTTGCACTGACAGTCATAATGTTTTTGGTCTGGTACTCCTCGACCTCAGTGCAGCACTCGACACTGTGGACCGTGTTATTCCTCTTCAGTGCCTTGAACACTGTGTCGGCCTTTAAGTCACTGTTCTAAAGTGGTTTCCTTCATTACTCTCAGGAAGATCGTTCTCTGTGTCTGTCACTAATTGTAAATCTGATGAGGTTGGTTCCATGTGGAGTCCCTCAGGGGTCAGTTCTAGGTCCTTTGTTGTTTAATTTGGACTTGGATGGTGAAGAATTTTTTTCAGCTTGATCATAGCAAAACAGAGATTCTGTCAGTTGGACCAAAGACTTTGAGGAATGAAATTTAATCTCTGTTAACTCTCCTGTCTGTAAAACCATGTCAGCATGTCAAAAACATGGGTGTGATTTTAGACGCTGATCTTAACTTCCAGAAGCACATCTCGAATATGTTGAATGCCGGGTACACACTACATGAAATCAGCCCGATTATAGCCCGACGTGGCGTCGTACATTGTTGGCTTTGATCATGAACGACAATGAGTGTTGTATGAGATCATCTATTGTCTTATCTCCTGTAGTGTGTCATAGTAGACGACAACCGACGCCACATCTGGGACGCCTCACAATGTCCCGACAGAAAGTCTAGCGTGTTTGATTTTCCTTATGTCTTCCATGACTTCTCCCGCCACAGCCGTCACTTTGACCAATAGGAACACAGAGCGATCTGCTGCCGTGGAAACTGTGCGACAACAACAGCCCAGCCTTTTAGATATTTCCTGTAGGGACATTAGCACACAGAGTAAAAAGGAAACAGCAGAGGCACTTTATCAACCTGCTGAGTACTGCCATTAGCATCAAGCTAGCAAAGAATGTTCTTTCTTCATAATGGAGGATATAAAGGAATCAAACTCACAGATAGTGTCTGGGCCTTTACTCAGCACAGCTGCAGAGGCTACCAGCTGCATCTCAAACACACAGCCTCATTTCTCATTCTGGTTTTAGTTTGCATCCCATTAAATTGAATGCATCATGCCGTCATTTCAAACTCGACACTTCCTGTATCAGTTCAAATTAAAAGCCCCTTATAACTTCACTTGAGAGAATCCCTTCATTTTCTAAAAAGGCTTTTATTGTGAAACTTTTGCAGGAACTTCCTGTGGAGGATTCAGTGACTGTTACTACAGTAACAGTTCAGCTGGAACATGAACAGACACAGTGACTGAAATAATAGTAAAAGTAATAGATATAGGACAAAAATAACCCGATGACATCACACATGTTGTGAAAGACGCCTGGGGATGATTGGTGGGGACCAACATGTAGAGTATCATGGTCAGGTCACGACACGATTTTATGACTCTTCAAACTGTGGCAAACTGTAATTTATAATATTTGGCTTTATAAATGAAATTGAATTGAATCAAATGTTGTAAGATTCAAAAAGGATTAGAAAGATTGTGTGTGTGCTCTGGGTTCAGGTCTGGGTGTGTCTGGTGTGGAACGGGATCAGCGTCCTGTTCGGCCTGCTGGGCGTGGCCTACGTCTGCTGGCTGCTGGCTTCTCGCTCCGTCTCTGAAGCCTTGTGTCTTTCAGTCACCCGTGAAGGCTTCATGCCCACAGATCAACAACTGCATGACTGCATCAATAAAGTGGACATGGTGGATGTAAGTGTATCACTGTGACCTCAGCTCCATGTTTTAACATCATTATTATTATTGTTATTATTATTATTATTATTACAGTTTCTCCACAGGGCTGAAAAACACATTTTAGATTAACAGAAGTGAAGTGTAGAAAAAGTTTTAGATCTTCAACTTAAACCTGTGAAAAAATGAGAGCAAAAACAAGTTTAAATGTTTATTAGGTACAGATTTCAGATGAAACACAAACTGCGCTGTTTAAAGGTTCCCTTGTTTCTCTGGGTGACGTCGCATCGACTCATGTAACAATGAAATAAAAACATGATGACGTGTTTCTGAGTCTGTGTTTGTTTCTGGATGTTTCAGGTAAGTGTGTTCGGACCTCTTGGCCTCCTCCTGGTGCTGCTCGTCCTCCAGGTTTGTGTCACCATCACCACCTGTGTTTTCTCCACCAGAGCCCTCATGCGCCGCGACCACTACGTCCCATTCATGGTGAGACATTTTAGTGTACAGCAACTTTACATGTGTTGTTTCGACTTTCCGGACAGCCGCTGATTTTCCTTCATTTTACTGCAGAAATGTGCACATCGTGAAAAAACATGGCGGATGTTAACATTTCTTCTCTCTGTGAAAGGAAGAGACCGTTCAGCTCAGGGTTCCCTCTGATCCTTAAAAACTCTTAAAAGGAAGTGAATCATTGATCTAAAAATAAGACTTCCTTAGAATTAAAATGTCTTAAATAAATCTTTCAAAAGTATTAAAAATGTGAAGACATGAGAAGGATTTCATGAATCTTTTTGGGGGGACTGCACTGCACCCCCTCTGACGAGCCCCAACAGGATGAGAGGTTACAGAAAATGTATGAATGGATGTTTTTAATCTGTCTCTCACTGAATGGGAGCGACCACCACTGAGCAGTTTAACATCTGATGATAATGATGAGTTTTTGTTTGACTTCCAGGTGGAGGTCGAGGACGACAGGGCTCTGCTGTCCGGTGCAGCGTCAGGGCTCGGCAGCGACGACGCCTTGTTGGGCAGTGGAGAGGACATATCTACATCGCCTCCAAACTCACCCTGAGAGAGGAGGACAAAACCTCTGAATACCACTAATACTGCTACAGTAACCCTCTGACAGAGTCCCATCATACTGTAACTCTGCTGTCGCTGTAATCGATAATCAGCTGTTTCTCTCTTTTCTGCTCTTCATCGTTTTTTTTGCTGCTGTGTCACTTTGACAGGGGTCACAATATTCACTATGTTACGCTGCATTCTGGGACATCTAAGGGTTAATATCCTAAAGTTTTGACTGTGTTTAAATGTGGAGCAGATGGTACAGACTCTACTTTGTGTTTATGTCAGGAGTTGTAACTCACGCAGAGTCAGCCCTCAACAAACTGAGGTACAATGTTTCCAAACAGCAGGAATCAGATCGTGAAGATGGACGTTTGTTCAAATAACTGAAACTTAATTTGTGATATTTTGATGCTGAATTCAGCAGAAGACACTAAAAGTAAAAACTGACTCGCTGAAAGATTTTTACAGGTGATCTGGTGTTTGTCCAGAGAAAGGAAAAATTAAACGGGCACATTTTTAAAGGGAGTTTGGTGACTTTGAGCCAGTATCTCAACGGGGCGTATTTACAGCTGCTGTTTAGTAGCTGCTCAGAAGGTGTGTGAATTTACAAGAGTTGAAAATAACCTACGTGTCACTGTGCATGTATCTGTCATACATTCATTTTTATTAAATCAGGTGAAAATAAATCAAAATAAAGCTACAATCAGGCTGGTAAAGTCACCACTGTCATTATGTCTCATCACTAAAGCATTAGCTGCAGTACTGGGGAGATGTCTTTAACGCACAACATTGATCAAACACATTTTGACCAACAAAAACAAACGTATAAAGGGACTTGTGTACACTTTAATGTTGTGTTTACATCTGAAATGTACCGATCCCAAACTGTGAGCACTTTACTAAATAACCAAACCACACTAAAACATTTTTTATCCCAACAAACTGAATAAAAATCATGTGTTGACAGTTTTATTGTTACCTGATGAAAATATGTGAATATTCCCCAAAACTAGAGCCACTGAGTTTGGAGATGAGATGACGTTTGCACTGTGAGGCTGTTTTTGTTCCTTAAGCTTTTCTCTCTGTTTACAATGATTTATTCAATAAATTGAAGATTTATTTTTCAGCTTTGTTTGTTCTCACTCAAAGTTTATTTTATTGATCAACAGAAAATCAACAATTGTGATCGTCTTTTGTTTGTCAGAATCTTCAGTTAATGGTTAAACTGAATATCTTTATTGACTCAAACTGCTGTTTTTATAGTTCAGCCAAAGAAAACTATTTACATGTGGAGGCTCTGTTCAGGGGCCTCTGACAGCGCACCTGTCTCACAGCTTTACATAAATGACACTGGAGACGACTTATAGTCATGAAATGAACACTCAGTTGACAGGAAACAGCTCTGGTGGATGCTCCTGCAGTCAGCACGCCAACAACACGCTCCCTCAAAACTTGTGATACCTGTGTGGTTGTGTTGTGTGATCAAACGTCACATTTTAGAGTGAGCTTTTATTGTGACCATCCAGAGACACACCTGTGTAGTGATGATGCTGTTTAATCAGCAGTTGTTGGATTATTTTAGAGAAGGAGAAAAGCGTCATATCATGTTTATGGAGTAATCAGTCTAATGCTGCATTTAAAGGTTATTTTCCCAGTTATTGGTGAATAGAGGAGTTTAGAAATGTCAGGAAGTAATAAAGAAATAATAATAAAGTGACACCACATATTCCCAGCACCCTGGATTATATTTGAGATGGTGAGCCAGCAAATGTGCAGCTTAATAAATTAATTCAATTATTACAAAACAAAACAACACAAAACAAACGATCAAAAACAAAACAACAAAAGAAAAACAAAAACGGATTGTCCCTGAGAGCTGCTGGCTTTTATTTTGAAATCTGTAACCGGATGTAGAACCCGGCAGAGATGAGCTAAAGGACGCTAGCTGCTGTTTCCTGTCTGTGAGTAGGTTTCTCCTCTTTGTGCTCAGTTTGTGACGCTGTTAATCTAAATTATATAGATGGAAACCTGCTCAGTAAAATCTGTGGAGGTTAAATATAGAGTGTTGTTGTGTCCGGAGCTTTTTATTCCCGCTGAATGAAGCTTTAACACGGGTTAATGTTAGCTAACGTTACAGTTAGTTAGCTGCTGAGGTTTGGTGACGGTCTGTTGACTGAGAAAACTTACATTAGTTAGTTAGTTAGTTAGTTAACGTCAGTCTCTACACGTTAACTGCTGCTGTATGATTCATGTAAACACATCGAGTGACTTAATAATGAACTACTGATGAATTTAACCAATAAACTGTCATTAAATCAGTAAAAAGTATAATAAACACTTTGCACTGAAGATGTAATATCAAACATCAGGTTGTTAGCTTATAATAATTTATTCTCATCCTAAAAACATCTGTTTCAGGATAATTTTAGAGCCCGACCGATATATCCATTGACGATGATATCGGCCGATATTAGCCTGCCACAGATAGTCAAGTCAACTTTATTTAAATAGCTTCTTAAACACAAACAGAGTTGATCCAAAGTGCTCTGACAGCTCACACAAGGGAAAGCAGAAAGAAAAGAAAGAAGGGAAACACGATGATTCGAGTGATAATAGCAATAAAATACAGAAATGATAAGCAGTAATGATAAAATATAAATCCAGTTATTATTGCACCTATCCACTTTATTCCCGAGGGCACGACTGTAGAAATGATTATGTGTACAACTTCCTGTGAGATAGCAGAAGTAGCAGTAAGCTAGTTAGTCCCATAGACTCTGTGGTTAGTCCCACTGGCTACTCTTTTCTAAAGTAATTTGCCTTCAGTTTAGCAAATACTGATTTATTTCTTAACAAATATTTAACTAACATTAACTTAGCATTTTCTAAAATGTCTTTGTGGCGCTCTGGCACCTGTTGCACTGTCCGTGTCTGTAACGACTAACAACCAGTCTGAGCTACATTTTCAGCAACTGTGTGTTGAACATGTGACCACAACAAAAAGGGATTGTTCCTGTTGCCATGGTTACCATTGATATGAGAAATAAAACCTCAAGAGTTTCACCAGACAAAGTGAAAAAGTATTAAATCAGAATTATCAGAAGAGAATGACACGTAGACTGACAGGCCCGTCTGACTCCGTTCTCACCCCACATTAGAAAATAAACTGAAATATGTATTTAGTCATCAGGGCTGAGAATGTGCCACTGATTTACCGTACTTCCTTTATATCATATAAAAACATGAATCTTTTACTCCTACTTTGGCCCTGTCCAAATACCCCCACTTGCACCCTTGTGCCCCTTAATTGCGCGCTCCCGCTAAGGGGCGCAAGTGCGTAGGGTGTCCCAATTGTCTTCTGTTGTTATCAAGGGGTGCAAACCTGCGCCCTTAATGCACCCCTTCCGAAAGTGCGCATCAGACCTCATTCGCTGAAGGATTTTACCCAGAATCCTCCGTGACGCCCTAACACTGCACAGCTGGCCGGTACAACTCACCATCTTCAAACGGTAACAGACGTGTCCGCGAGCCGTTAACTCCGACTGACAACAACCGTTAGAGGAACATAACGTCAAACAACACGCTGTGTGGACTTAATAATACATGACAGGGCGTTAATTATGAAATAATATACAGTTTACAGTTGACTGAAGGTTTGTATGACAGTCCACATCACTTTACAGTTTTGATTGTGTCTTTAATTATTATTATTTTATTACCGTATGTCTTTATAGTTTATTTTATATCACGATTTATCCAAGCAAAAAACGTTTTAATAGTAATAACGGTAATCTAGGCTACGTTAACGGTAGAGTAAAAAAAGACGTTACAGCTAATATACACATTATTAACAGGTAAACTCAAGAGTAAAATTTAATTTAATTTACCTGTTGGTTGGGCATCAGCATCAATACTTGGATCTGATGTAGATGCCGCCTTCTCCTGCGGCTCCTAATCCTCCTCATCATTCGCTGATTGTATCTGTTTATCATTTGCAGCAGCAGTGCTGGGAACAACGTTATTTCCTCTAACGCCATGTTTCGTCTCCTAGGAGACGGACCAGCTGGACCCAAACGGAAGTGACGTATACACAACTGTCCCAATTCTCCTTTTTAAACAGCGTCGGTCCCTTGCGCACTTACACCCCTAACTGCACTTTCAGCAAGTGCACTTCAGGGAAGACCTCAGGGCGCAAGTGCGGGTATTTGGACAGGGCCTTTATATCACTATGACTGAAGTCTGATGCTAAATTTAGGTTGAAAAGTAAAAAAAAACAATGTTTTGAGACGGCTGTCAGAGATGGCAGAGGTATGGTCACATAATCCTGTTTGAGCTATAACAGGTGGTGTGTTCCACGTTTTATTTCCCAGTTGCACTTGGGAAGAAGAATAGAGTACTGTAAACAAACTGTAAACAAACTGTTACCATTGGAAATCGTCGGTTTTGGTTCACATAATTTGCACAAAGGATCATGGGGGGTTGGAATAAGGTGGATAGCAAAGACTGTATCCTTGTTGTTTTTATACTGTCACCACATTGTGACAGTAACAGCAACAAAGACAATGAAACCATGAAATGTTTCTGCATGAAAAATAAATTCAAATGTTATCAAAATTTATGCCAATTCATTTTCCAATCAATCAACTAGTGGTTTCGTCTGCACTAGTGTGTGTTTGCATGGTTTGAACATAAAAATCTTAGTTTGTAAATTAACTATAGTGAAGAAAAAGTACAATAACTCCATCTGCAGTGTAGTGGAGTTGAAGTAGAAAGTGTTAGTGGACATTACAACACTCAAGCAAAGTAGAAGTACCTCAAATTTGTACTTGAATACTTGAGGAATATTTACTTAGTTACATTCCAGCACTGTCGGCAGAGGGACACACAGTCTGTATTTAATTGCTTAGATCATTTAAACAACATGTTAAAAATAGTTTAAAGTTTTATATTACAAAGTGTCTCAGACTTGTTTTTGCACCGGTACATCTCCTAAAACTACTAAGATATTGTTTTACCTGACAGATGTTAAAGACTAATGTTTTTTAACTGATCTCAGTCGCTCTACATTGACAGCAAGTAATGGTTACAACCTTAAACCATATTACAAATTAAATGTGAGCAAAAACTAGAAAACAATGTTTTGATGCATTGGATGTGCTGAATGTGCATATTAAGGCAGTACAGGAGGAGGTGCACATTAATAATCCTCCAGGACTGTAACATGCTCATGTTTAACCCAAACAATGTGTCATGTGACTGCAGTTGCTTCACATCCAGGTCGGAACACCTTCTCACCACAAACCAACCGCACCAGAGTTCCTTTGGAACCAGACTGAGACCACCTCTTCAAGAAGGTCTCAGTCCGGTTGTTTTGGTGCACACCTGAGTGTGATTGCTGTGTTCACACCTGCACAAACGAACCGCACTGAGGGGGCAAACAAACCTGAGTTTGATTGAACTAAACCAAACAGGGCAGGTGTGAAAGGAGCCTCAGACTCACAGTAAGTGAGACTCTGTGTTGCTGAATACTTCAATAATTAAAACAGTCCGATGTTAATACAGTGGACTACGTCTAAATGACTCCGTCAGTCACACAACATGTTTTCTGTTCACAGAATAAACCTTCAAATCAGACAAATGAAATCTAAATCTCTGAAATTCAAAAGTGAAAAGTTTATCTAAAACGTCTAAAACATCTAAACCAATCAGCTGTTAGATCAGGTCAGAGTCAACATCTGAACCAATCAACTGTTAGATCAGGTCAGAGTCAACATCTGAACCAATCAGCTGTTAGATCAGGTCAGAGTCAACATCTGAACCAATCAGCTGTTAGATCAGGTCAGAGCTAACATCTAAACCAATCAGCTGTTAGATCAGGTCAGAGTCAACATCTGAACCAATCAGCTGTTAGATCAGGTCTCTTCAGTCATAGTTGGTTCAACAAAAGCTTTGTGAGAATCACAGCAAAGTGGATGTTTTCCTCAGGTGGTGATGATGTGTCATTGGGTATGATGTTTAGCCACCTTCTTACACTGGCTGGTGATGTTATTGTTTAAAATGAAGATGATTTTTTGACCTCAGGGTTGTTCTCTCTGTTCAGATCATGTCCTGCCCTGACACCACATTTACCCCGTTAAAACCAACCCTCTGCAGTAAAGAAAGCACGTGTACATCTTTTTGTGGTCACTCAATACTCAATGACTGTAGAGTCTGTAGAGTTGCACTTTATTGTGTTGCTGCTATTGTGTATTCATGGTCAATAAAAAGTACATTAATGTACTCATAACTGCTTTGGGGTCAGTTTTTAATCAGAGGGTTCATGGTACAATTCACAGCCTCAGCTCTCTGAGATTCACTTTGGTATCTCAGCAAAATTGATACTGTGACAGAAATATCCCTCGAATCGAATCAGGAGCTTGTGAATTGATTCTGGAAATCAGTGGCGTTACCCAGCCCTAACCAAATAATGTGGTTAACACCCTCAACATGTTTTTAGCAGTGAGTGTGTGGGAGCAGACAGATGAAACTGACCTCCTGGTTGTTCCTCCCATCCAGGTGAGGCCAGGTGAGGTGGCAGCATGGATAAAATGAGGAGAATCCTGGTTCATGTTTGTAAAGACCGAGCGGCTCCACAACAAGCTCACTTTGTTCAGGTCAGTGCAGACACACGTCTTTCATTTAACCTAAAATGTTGGATTGTTCCTTTAACCAGCTGGCAACACACAGAACATGTGATACTGTCATGTTAACATGATGTCAGAGAGTTACATATATATATTTCTCCTGTTGTCAGAGTATAACGGGTCACTTCAGTGACGGTGGTGAAGATGAGGTGGAGGTGAACTGCTCACTGGAGAAAAACCAGTTTATTCTCTACAGAGGAGACAAAGGACAAGGGACACCTCTGAAGGTCAGACACACAAACTACACTGCTAAAAAATGAAGGGAACACTTAAATCACACATCAGACGTTGATGAACGAATTATTGAAGTGTAAAATCTTTACTGATGTACAGTGTATAGTTTGTTGAGAACAAAATGAAGTAACAACGGTCAGTGGAAACCAAAATCATCAGCACACTGAGGGCTGGATTCAAACAACGTCTGAGCATGCTCCTGATGATTTGGTGGATTCAGTGTCCTGATGGATCTCCTCCCAGACCTGGATCATGGCAACAGTGAGCTCCTGGACAGTCTGTGGTGGTACTTGGTGGCCTTGGATGCACCGATACGTCACGTCCCATAGGTGCTCTGTTGGATTTAGGTCACTCTGAGGGTTTCATCCTGGTACCTAACAGCAGTCATGGACATGGAGGTCTGTGTGACCCTCCAAGGATCTGCCTCCCCAGACCATCACTGACCCACCACCAAACCGGTCATGCTGGATGATGTCACAGGCAGCATAACGTTCACCACGGCGTCTCCAGACTCTTCCACGCCTGTCACGTGTGCTCAGTGTGAACCTGCTCTCATCTGTGAAGAGAACGGAGCACCGATGGTGGACCTGCCAGTTCTGGTGTTCTC
>NC_065511.1:43051950-43099176 GCF_006386435.1 Epinephelus moara
GTTCAGGGACCGGGCAGCAGTGAAGGCAGCACGGCCGCTGAGCAGCAGCAGCAGCAGCAGGATCGTTACGGCAGCTCCGTTCATCCTCTCTGCGTCACCGGCAACAGGTTGCTGCTCTCTGATGTGTGTGTGTGTGTGTGAGTGTGTGTGTATGTGTGAGGCAACCCGGTCCCGTTCCCGTTACCTCACCGTGTCCAAGCACCGGGAGAGGCTCCAGAGAAACTCCATGGTGCTTCTTTGATCCGGTAACATCCACAGAAACAAAGCGGGGTGAGAGCCGCCGCTATACCGGACCACCCGCGGGGAAAGTGACCGTTAATTCGGGGTGAATGTAGCGGGCAGGGAGCCCGGTTCTCCGGTTCGGACCGTTATCTGCGTAGCTCTCTTAAAAACAGTTTCTGGCCCCAGAAACTAACGCTCACACCGGGCTGAGAGGCTCCGTTAATGTCGGCTGTGTTTAACCGGACACCGGACAGTTTGGTTCATCCGTCCCGAGAGAGCTGTACGCGACTAATTAACGGAGGACACCGGACCGCCCGTGTTTATACCGTGGGCTAACGGAGACGTCATTTAGCTGCGTTAAGCTAACCGGAGCTAGCAAGGTTTAGAACGGAAGTAGTCTGACAGCCTTCAAAATAAAAACGACTGACAACAATTTACCTTGTATTTATATTTGACTATTAATTCCAAATCACTTTGATAATAAAACTAATAATAATAATCAATTGAATAATTTAACTATTAATTAATTATAATATGATATAAAGACGTCATCAAAACCTGCTTACTTTCCAATCAAAATCAAAAATTAAATCTACCGTGATTTTTGTAAATAAGAGGCTCAATATCTTTTTAAGTTAAAGCACAAATTAAAAAAACAAATACAGCAAAATAAAACTGTAATAAAAAGCATTTTCTTTACATTCCAAAGTATCACCCACAATACACCTCTGCTCATCAGACTCCATTACAGTCAGGTAAGACTTTAAATTTAACTTAAATTTAAAATATGTATACATTCAATGAGTCTTTCCATAAATCAAATTAGTGAAGTGAATTTTATTATACAGCCCAAAATCACAAACCTCAAATTTCCCTCTTTTATTTTTATCTGTATGGTGTACTCTTAATCTTTACACTCACAATAATAACTATTTATAAGTAAACTAAAATCCTAATTAGCTGGTTGTTGATAAATAAATCCCATTAAACACGTTTATTTTGACTGTTTAAATTTATGGCATTTAAGAATATAGTCTAATGGAGGCATGACTGTGAGGTCACAGAAGATAAAATCATGTGTATTGGTTGTAGTATAATGTAATAATGTACTTATATATTAATTTCCCTCCAGCTGTGAGCAGCGTGTTGCAGTCTGTGACAACAAAGTCCAAAAACTATGTGATTTTAGTCTGGACGCACTTCTACAGTGTGAGCAGACCGTAAGTATCATATATATTAACTGCATGTTGAAGTTTAAACCATGTACAGAGTGTGTGATACGTAATGTAACACACTCCACAGACAGTGTTTGTCTTCAGCTGCATCCTGAAATTCAGCTCACAAACTTTATTTTATTTTGGAAATACAATAACTGGATGCAGCTTCAGCACATCTGAGTGACTTCTCACACACACACGCACACACACACACACACACACACACACACACAGGGTATTTCCTCAGCAGAGTTAACCTCTTCCTGTCTGCAGTGATTACTGTTCAGATTCACTGACGTCATACTGAACTATTTTAATCACTGATTTTACTTTGTTGTTTTATCACTTCGTGTTTCGTGTGTTTTCATTTTTTTATTGCATATAAACACAATATTAAGCACAAGTTAAACCCTTCTTCTCCACATCTCAGGGGCTTTTTTATTCTTTATATTTATTTTACAGCTTTAGTTACTTTGCAGGTTTTGGAGATTGTAGTAATCATTATAGCACAATACATATTTAATATTTCTGAATGTAACACGAGTTTATACAGTGTGATGTAGCACATATTTTTATATGTTCACACACTCAACACAGTGAAGATATATATTTTATTTTTGATATCTTAAGTACTAGTGTTAAACATTGTAGCATAATGCATATTTGTATTTTACTTTATTTTAATTTATTATTTATTTCATTTTATTTTATTTTATTACTTAACATGCTTGTATTTCAAACTCTTATTCTTACTTCTGTAGTTGTCTCTTCGTCACATCAGAGTGACTGTAATGAATCACAAATTCCGGATTTCTGATTACTTTTAACACAACACATATTTGTCCTACAAAATTCATTTTCCAGTGAAAAACACATCATCAAATCATTTTAGTTTGGCATTTATATTTTATTTGAAATGATCAAATTTAAATTTTCTTCTAAAATAATTTTCTTCAGTATTTTTAGAGCAGCCTCCTGCTTTATTTTTTCTTTTTGCGAGATTTAGATGATGATTTTATTTATTTATTTATTATTTATTTTAATTCAGATCAGACATTTTCAAGTATTCTCTGCAAAACAAAAAAGGGTTTAGGACGCTCAGAAGTGTCTTCATAAGTCTGGAGGATTTAACATTTTATTTTCTCTAAATATTATAAATCAACTCGACCAACTTCTACTTTACTTTTACTTCAGATACTTTCAGTACATTCGGTCGGTCCGACTCTTGAGCTGCAGTAACTGATGTGTGTGTGCTGACGTCACGTCCTCTCAGTGATCCATCAGTGAATATAAATAAAGTTTGTAACAAAGTGTTTTTACTGTGACTGCAGGTCGACGGCTGAGTGATGAGTTCAGGAGGACGACAGGTCTGTGAGGTCACAGAGGTCACAGAGACCCTGATGACATCATCACTCAGAGGAGTGCTGACTGATCCAGCATCAGTTTGTAGAAGAGATTAAAACTGTGAATGAAGCGAGCGCTGCACGTGCTGCTGAGGATCAGCTGGTTACATAACTCTTCTGTTCATATCTAATCTGACCATGTGATCCCACACACACACACACACACACACACACACACACACACACACACACACACACACACACTGAGTGTTAAGTTGAGTTCCTGCTGGACAGTTTTCAAAGAAAGTTTAGTTGTCTTGTTTCTTCTCATTAAATCTTTGTGCTGCGCTCAAACTGTAAATTCTCTCTCTGTGTGTTCCTGTTTTAAAACTCACACACACAGTGAATGTTTGTAAATCAATACATCATGCTTTGTTACCCTGAATTCCTTGCATGCCTACATGGACAACAGTGAACATATTGATTTATTGATTGATTGGGGACCTCATTTAACAACAGTCCTTTTCAAACATTAGTATTTAAAACTGAACTGAAACTGATCTGAGCTCTCCTCAAAGCCAGACTCAACTCTGAGGTTTTTAGTGAAAATCAATCTGAACTATCAAAAGAGCCATTTTTGACAAAACATAATCCAGAAAAATCTGCCTGGAGCCGCAAAACATATTTGAGCCTCATGCTAACACTGTGTATTTAGTCTAAATTAGCGTACTGACATAAAAATAGGTCTAAATGAGCATTTAATAATGTTTCACCACCAGGCTCGTCTGCAGTGGTCTGTGATGATCAGTTGGTACTTTAACTTTGCAGCGTTGGCGGTAAAAACAAACAAATGTGTCTACTCATTATTAATTCTGTATTTTCCTCCGAGATTTGAACTTTTATGGATTTGGAATGCATTTTTAGCCGAGACAGGGAGTTTAGAGGAACAGGCACCAGGCTGTGGACGTATGACGCACGGTTTAGTTGACGAAATGTTACAACTAAGTGCACATTTTTACAGGCAGAGAATGTAAGAATTTATTTAGGCCTACAACAGTGATAAATAAGAATGAAAATGTTAAAAAATAAAAATAAATAAGTAAATAGCCGTTATTCAGTTTAATGTGATTTTTTTTTTCACGTAGCCACTGTGACGTCACACACAGGTTTGTGGACTCCTGTTTTGAAGTCTCAAGTTCGGCATTTTGGGCGTCAACGTTTTGGTTTTTTGGTGCTACTCACACATTTAATTATTAAGGCTTAGGGTTATGCATAATCACAGTGACAGGTGGGTGCTGTTTGTTTATAAGTTACCATGGCGACAACATCGGTTAAGTATTGTAACCAGTTGTCTCCAGATTCACAGAGTAGAAGTGTAGCTGTCACTATTTCAGTGTGTTTTCAGTTCATGAGTTACTTTTAACGTTTTGGTTGCCTGAAAACATCTTGGTTAGAGTTTGGACTCAGATATTCTGTTTTCCTTCTGACTGTATAGAATAATGGTTTGTGGACTCCAGTTTTGAAGCCTTGAGTTTGGCATTTCAGCCGTCACCACCCTGGTTTTGTTTTGTGGAGCAAGAAGTGACCATATTTGAGTGAGAGGGTGGATCTGCTGTAAAGTTGGACATGTTAATATGGAGGTCTGTGTGGACTGACTCACTGTTGGAGCCAGCCTCAAGTGGACATTAGAGGATCTGCAGTTTTTAGCACATGCTGGCTTCATTTTTCAGGTTGCTGCTTGGTGAAAATTACGGATGCACAACATTGGATTTTTTTGCCGCCATCCGATGCCAATATATAACAACTCATTTTTTTCCCCCATGAATTCAAGATGTGACGACCCCTCAGCTCTACTAGTTGTCCCTGCCTTTTTGCTGCTGTTCTGTCTCTTGCAGGAAGCAGAGCGCAGGAAGCAGAGCGGAGGTGTGTGTCCGGGCCCAGACACACACCTGGGCCCAGTGTGTGTCTCTGTCAAAAGCTCCCTCCTGCCTGTCTTGAGTCTCTCTCTCTGGTCTGATCGGAGCATGGGCGCGGCTGCTGTTTCTCCCTTTGTTTGCTCCATACATTTCCACACATCCACACTTGCTTACACTACTGACTACTGACTTCCACGTTTACCTTCGTTTGAGTCTTTTGTAAATAAATATCTCGTTTACCTTCGTTTGAGTCTTTTGTAAATAAATATCTATTTTTGCATGGTAAAAACTCGTTGTCTCTCATCCTTGTCGCTGCCGCAGAGCCGAGCGGTGACAAAGATGAGACGACACAAACCATCATTTTGTGGCTGAAGTATTCCAGAGGAAGTTAACTGTTGAGTCTCAAATACTGATGCTTCAGGTTTGTATCTGGACCGACTCACTCACCTGAAGTGTTGACGACCTGGAAATGAGACGAAACAATCAACTCTCCCTCCAGAGTCACAATCTGCACTTTTAATGTGAGAGTTTAAAACAGTCTCAGTCCTGCTGAGTTGTGAAGCCTCAGACCCTCAGAGCTGTTCACTCTGCAGCATCAATAAGTGGCCCTTCATGTTTGTCTTGTGCAGCGTGCACATACGTAAGCAAACAGCGATATGATTCACCTTCCTGTCACTGGTGTCACACCACAGTGTTCCTCTGATGTACAGATAGAAGTAATGTGTCAGCGATGTTCCGACAGAAAGAACTGGGAACAAGTAAACAAGTAAACAAGTAAACAAGTAAACATGCAGGTTTGTGAATATTTACTCTGCAGGTGTTTTATGATGAAGGAGACACATTCAGCACCTGTATGATACGCACAGTGCAGCTCTTCTTCTCTTCTTTAGACTCAGTTTAAAGCTGCAGGTTTATCTGACCATCGTCGTCTTCTTTAAAGTCAGCGAGCAGCAGGTGGGACTTCCTGTCCAGGTCTAAGCGGTGTCATAGAGCGTCTCCTCTGAGTCTTCCTGTTTGTGACAATGACACCTGGACAAACACTGAAACACCTGCAGAGAAAAGTTCAACAAGAAGAACTTCAGAGAGGAGGTGAAACATCTGGAATCAGAACTCTGACCGATCTGATCCAGATTCAATAAACTGATCGGATCGATCGACTCTTGTTCTTTTCATTATATTCCTCTGTACGACAGACTCTCTGATCTGTGACATCACTCACTGTCCTGCTGCTCTGTTCCTGGGTGATGATGCGTTTCCTGCCTGCAGAGGAAATCTGTCTCTGGATCAGCAGGTTGTAGAGAAACAAGACACGTCTCTTCTCCCTCTGACACACAGACAGACACACAGACAGACAGACAGACAGACAGACAGAGGAAGGTTCATATGAACTGAGAGAATCAGATAATTAAACATTTGTCAGGGCCTTTTTTCAACTGACTCCTCTGTGACCCGGCCCTGCAGGAGGGTCTGGGGTTTGTTAAGTTAATTTATGATTATGATTAAATTTGATTATTTTGGATGATGGTGCACTGTTTCCTTTTGTAGCACAGCAGATTTAAACACTGGTATATATTAAATATTATGTTATTAAGTACATATTATAATTACTGCGGAGGTGAAACTTGAATAAAGAAAAATCAGTTGTGACTTCAGAGCTGAGATCATGTTTCACATGTGTTCAGCTGGAGGAAGTTTTTACTTGTTACTTTTCATATTAAGATTTTACAGTAAAAAACAAAATAATAAACTCATAAGAAACAAAACCCTCAAAGGATTTTTTAATATTTTGTATTTTCACTTGAGTTAACTGTAAACAGTTGTTTGTCTTTGGAGAGTAAACAAGATCTCCTCCTCATGTTTGTGCTCCTGAATGAAAATAAACAATGTTCCTGTCTGAGAGTCTCACACAGATCTGTTTGTTGATGACATGATGTGACACCTCTGTGTGTGTGTGTGTGTGTGTGTGTGTGTGTGTGTGTGTGTGTGTGTGTGTGTTTGTGTGTTTGTGTGTTAATGAGATTGAGAGGTTTGCTTCTTCATCAGTTCAGCAGAGGAAGTGACATCATTGTTTACTATGAAACACCACAAATACTACGACTGCTGTTGGACAGAGGGTTTATTATTATTAACATTAATAATAATAATGATAATAATAATAATTAAAGTGACAGGTCAGTATTCAGACGGAGTCTTGTCCTCCAGTCCTGCTTCTGATCACATTAATAACAGCTGCGTACAGTGTTTATGGGAGAACACGATGCTGTCATGCATTAATAATAACATTTAAAATAACCAACTGATCTGTGAGCAGAATACAGAACAGATTTCCATCAGAGGTTCATCCAAACTTATTGATTGTGCTGAAACTTTCTACTTTAGTTTAAAGTTCTCAGTAAACTTTTTAAAATTATTTTTAGAAGGGGCATTGCACCAGAATTCTTTGTCAGATTTATATAAATCTTAATTATTAGTAATTATTTCATTATCTGTACTGAGTGTTGGAAACGCCGTCTTTCAGAGCTCCATTATGCCTTTACATTATTCTTTAAACTCAGCAGCTCATTTGTTCACCTGTTAATGTTATATTATATATATATTATGATTAATATCTTAGACTTTCTTAAACAGAAGGTTTTCATGTTCTAATTTCATCTTTTGCAGTCGTTCTCAGTCATCCCTGGCTTTGGTTTGTTTATGAATATTATTTTACTAATCTGTCAGTCTCTTTATCTAATTCTTTAAGACAGAACATGACGTCATCATTCCTCTTATATCAGCCTTTAATGTGTCCCATATCAGATCTATCGGTGGTCTGTCACCAGGAGTTATATCTCTGATATTTGTTCTTACAAATATCTCAATATGATTTTTTTATATTTATGAAATTCTATATTAGTCAGATGTTTTCTATTAAGATATTCTCCAGATTTTATGGGAAAGATTATTTGATCTATGAGAATGATCTGACGTCACTCTATATGAAAATATAATCAATACGGCTATAAGATTTCTTGGTGTGTGTGTGTGTGCGTGTGTGTGTGTACCTGTGGGTGGTAGAAGGCGGCGATGACCCGACGGAGACGGTTGGTGTACACCTGAAGGCAGCTGCAGAGCGCCACCAACAGCACACAACACACACAGCTGATGTACACACCTGCAGAGAGGGAGGAGGGGGGAGACACACACACTGAGGACAGACAGACAGACAGACAGACAGACAGACAGACAGACAGACAGAGCAGCTGTGTTATTGTGTTGTATATTATATATTTCAGTGTATTCATATTTACAGTGTCTTAATAAACTGTGTGCAGGTCTGCTGTTGAGACAATAAAAGACAGACAGCTGATACACAGAGACACTGTCGCCCTCTGCTGGTTCACTTAAAATAATAATGTGGCCAAAAGTATGTGGACACCCCACATGTTCAGTCAGTTCAGTCCTGAGGGGTGAACGTCAGTGATGGTGGAGCGACCGTCTGATTTACAGTCTGTCTTTAACTGAGGTTAAAGAACTTCCTGAGAGAAAACATCTTCATGTTTCTCAAATAGAAGTTTCCATTAAAGCTCCAGTGTGGAGGATTCAGGAGGATATGTTGGCAGAAATTGAATATAATATAATCAGTATGTTTTCTTTAGTTTCTGCTGCTGATGGCTCCTGACGCTGTGTTATTATGGGATGTCTGAGCTGAAAGCTGATGTGGTGAAATCTCTGGTCGTCAGTCCAGGAAGGAGGTTCTGATGTCACTGTGATACGCTGACGGATGATTAACTGCTGTGAAACTCAGACCACACAGTGGCTGTTGCTATGACTACACCACAACTACAAACCAACCAATCAGGATACAGCAGGAAATGACACAGAACACAGTGGGACGTGTGACTCACCCTGGTTGTCGGTGTGGATGTCGAAGCTGGACGAGCTGTTGAAGGCTAACACTGTCTTCCTCAGGAGGCGGGCCATCATGGAGTCTCCGCCCACTTTGATGTCCACCTCGTGAAGACCTGCAGAGAGGACTCCATTACCCAGAAACCCTCTGACAATTTTTGATCAATTTACACGAGAGATAGGGTCCAGGTTGGAAAATGCTGAAGTCCTTTAATCTAAGCTTCATTTTTTTTTAACCAAACTCTGTTTATGTGGCTTAAAGTACAGGAATCATCCAGCAGAATGCCCAGGTGTTCACAGTACAGGTGTTCACAGTACAGGTGTTCACAGTACAGGTGTTCACAATACAGGTGTTCACAGTAACAGTAGTAGTAGTAGTTGTTAACCTTCTCAGTGACCTTTGCCCCCAGAGTGACCACTGAAGGGATCTTCTCTGACCTACTGTCAGCGTTAGAAAATAAGCTTGGTCTTATCGGTATTGTGTGTGTGTGTGTGTGTGTGTGTGTGTGTGTGTGTGTGTGTGTGTGTGTGTGTGTGTGCGTGCACTTACTGGTCAGGTTGAACTGGGTGAAGGTGTGTCTGCTGATGACGTCCAACACGTGGAACAGAGACAAGTCAATGGTCAGCAGGACGACAGACAGCAGAGTGACAGACAGCACCTGAAACACACCTGACGTCTGTTTCACTCACACACACACACACACACACACACACACACACACGATGTCACTGTGACATCACTCATTAGTTTATGGACTCTTGTTCTGAAGCCTTGAGTTCGGCAGTTTGGCCGTCGCCATTTTGATTTTTCTGGAGCCAGAAGTGACCACATATGGACAAGAGGCTGGAGCTGACTCATTAACCTTTTTACACAAAACTAAAGGACGGCAGCATCGTGTTGCTCCAGTGTGTGATTTTTGACACTGTCATGGCATCGTGGAAGCAAGAGGCATGACGGGTGTGACATTAACACAACAGCATCAACCTCTAGTGTGTCACTTAACCTACACGTCTGCAACAATAACAATGACACAACATCATCACTCGTTCATCGTCCCTGTTATGTAGCGGCT
This sequence comes from Epinephelus moara, assembly GCF_006386435.1. Classification (NCBI taxonomy): domain Eukaryota; kingdom Metazoa; phylum Chordata; class Actinopteri; order Perciformes; family Serranidae; genus Epinephelus; species Epinephelus moara. Next base: position 43,061,610 of record NC_065511.1, read on the forward strand.
GATCTTGTCCTCTCCTCAGAGGGTAAGGAGCTCCTGGACCTCATTGTTTCCACTATTTGCAGACATTTTTGTCCGTTCTCCTTCTTAGAGTTAGCTGCTAACTGCTTTTAAAATCTCCTTTGGTTGGTCGCATACATAACACGTCGTCGAACATCACACCCGTCCCGTCCTGCCAGCTGTCCCTTTTACACAGATGTCCATTCAGCACTGTTACTACCTCCACAGCCAGCTTAAAGGTGAGACTACTCTGTTCCCCCTTTCTGCAACTGTGCCGTTTATAAAGAACGGCGAGGCGGAATAATGTCGTGAAATTCCTGCCCTGAACAGGCAGAGTTAGGCTGAAAACATGCCAGCGCCACTGCGGTGCTGCACGTCATGTGATACCCGTTAAGTACCGCCCCTGGCACACACTGGAGGCGTCACGCTGCAGCTTGTCAACAGACGACCACACAAAGTTATTACTACTTTTACTGAAAGATCTGAGGTTTCTCTGCCTCTGCATTAGCTGCAGATCATGTGTAGACAGCTGCTAATTAAACTTGACTTCACACCTGAAGAGCTGATCTCCAGAGCTGTGACTCACCAGGAAGTATGTTTAGGGTCATTGTCTTTATAATGACGGGACTGTGGGTCGTTTAGCTCGGGATATTATATTTTATCAGTGCATTACAGGCTGTGTTTAACAGGTGAGACTGTATAAAGGACATCAGTATCATTAACATAAATATTATAGTTGAACCCACCACTTGTTGGAGCTCCTCAGAGTGGATCTTTGGACTCCAGGGGTCGATTAACTTCTTCTTCTCTGACTGACTCAGAGGCAGCAGGTGGCGCTTCCCCTGAACGCACCACGAGACGAGACAACAAGTCAAGATCATTCTAAGATACTGCAGGTAAGTCACAGTGATGATGATGATGATGATGATGATGTCATTACCGCTTTCCTCCTGCGGGCATCGATCTGTCTGAAGTATGTGGTGATGTAAGCGTTGTCGAATCGAACATCCCTCCTGTACTGTCTGAGGTAACCAAAGGCCCTGAGAGGAGGAGGAGGAGGAGGAGGAGGAGGAGGAGGAGGAGGTGATGCTGGTGTGTGACTCAGCAGAAACAGAACGCTGATGTCATGTCTGAGATCTTACTGGGTGAAGATGGTGATGAAGGTGAAGGAGAGCAGCAGCTGCAGGACGTTGAGCAGCTGCTCCATGGTCGTCCTCAGCCTCTGGAAGGATCCTCCGACAGCCTGAGTGAACTCATCCAGCACGGCTCCACCCAGCACCTCCTGCTGCTGCGCCTCCTGCAGGAGGTCAGAGGTCACACAGGTCAGGATTCACTGAACTAATAGAGTCAGTCCTGAGTGGTGTTGGAGGAGGTGGTGACCTGCAGGACGACGTCGGTGCTGAACTCTCTGGACAGAAGGTCCACTGAGAGGTTCAGCCCATCAAACAGACGACCAAAGTTTCCCTCCAACGGGATCTGCTCCCTGCACCACGGAGTCATCGCTGACACAGAGGAAGAAGAAGAAGAACAGATATTATCATGTTACTGATGACATATGACCCCCGTCTGTGTGACCTTTTACCTCTCATGACATCACACAGGAAGTGGAACTTCATGGAGATGCAGAGGACGTGGTTGATGATGGGGACGGGGATCGCCGCCAAACACTCCGCCCACCTGTTGTTGAACCACTTAACACATCGCTGCACACCTGTATCCACCACACCTGGACAACACACACACACACACACACACACATTAAATGATGTGAAATGTGTCTAACGTGTAATAAATCTCATCTTGGCGTTGTCCTCTCACTGTCGCACTGCATCATGGTCTTGGAGGTGAACTGCTCCTGGGTGCTGTTGCCGAGGGCGATGGTGTGTTTGAGTTTGAACCGGTCATATCCGTACTGAAGGACGACCTCGTCTCTGATGTTCTGAAACTTCTCGCTGACGCTTCGAGCCTCTGACTGAAACTCTGCTTCGTCATCCTGAACGAGAACCAAAAGACGGATCAACGACCTCCGACCTTCATCGTCTCAACTCACTGATCACTGTTTAACACAGCTCACATGTGTTCTTCTGGTGTTTACTCTTTTGTTCTGTTTTTATTTGTGTAATTCTTTTTTAGCAGCGTCGCTCTGTGGATGTCAGCCTGTGCGTTGTTTTGGTCCAGACTCAAACATTTCAACAACTACAGGATGGATTGTGATGAAATGTTCATGATGATTCTCTCAGGATAAACTGTAATAACTTTGGTCATCCTCTGATGTTTCATCTTTCAGGTTATTAATTGTCATATGTACGATAGTTACAGCAATCCTCATTAAATATGTATGAGAAGAAAACGTGAGTAAATCTAAGTCAGGACATACTGCAAATATAAGGATAAAATGTTCTTTGTGTTTATGGATAATTAGCTACTTTTAGCATGCTAACATGCTAGCATAGCTGTTAGCTCTCCGTGTCTCCGTGTCTCACCTTGAGCTCCTGTGTGATGAGGACAAACGGCCTGATGGCGTCCCTCCACAGTAACTTGCTGTGATGAACCTGCAGATCCAGATTACAGCTCAGAGACAGAGCAGCAGTCTCCACGTTACGCTGGATGTTACACACTGGACCTGGAATATAGAAAACAGACACATCATCATATCATTAACACAAAACTAAAAGATGTCAGCACAGGTCAGCGCAGTGCAGGAAGATACCATGTATGGAGACATAATCTGTGTATCATCAATACTACATGAAGTACATATAACGATACAGTATATAATATGGTGCCTCTGACACCACATGACATTAAAGGTTGATGCAGGATGAATAAACTGCAGATAACCTCACTGCCTTTGCTTCATGAGACACTCAGAGAAACTGCAGTTTGTAGTAACAACGTGTCTGTTCTCACCTTTCTGAACCATTTTAACTTGTTTGTGCAATAAAATTAATTTTAGTTTGATTATTATAAACTGTTCACAGCTGAGAGGAGCAAAGTGTTGCAGTGTTTTGTGAAGTTTCTTTGTAGTTTATGCAAATTTAAAAAGCTGTTTTAATGCAAATTACACATTTCTATGGCCTGACATTAAAAAATTCAATGACACTATCAAATAAATGTGACATAAAATAAAAAGTGAGATTAAAAGATAGAATGTGACTGAAATTAAAAAAGTGACATTGTGAAATAAAATGACACTATAAAACAAATAAATGAAAATAGTGTGGGGAAAAAATGTCACTATGCAAAAACAAAAAAACTGACTTTCAAAAAGTGCATTTTGAAATAAAAAATTATGTCATGAAATAAAGTCCCTTAAAACGAAAACATTTCAGAATAAGAACGATGAAACAACACTTTACAATAATGAATTGAGTTTTGATTTAATAATTATTACCTGAACTGTATATTGGTGTGTGTGTGTGTGTGTGTGTGTGTGTGTGTTCACCTCTGTAGAGCACCGTCAGGATGAACAGCATCAGGTAGGCTCGACCGCGGGAGCCGAGCATGCTGGGAAACATCAGGAGGACAGAACACCTGGCGGAGGAAGACAAAGCTCCGCCCACTGTACACACAGCTGGAACAGATGTGAGCAGACGTGTTTGTTTCATACAGATGTTTCATTATTTCAGCTAAAAACTGATGAGAGAGTTTCGTCTCCTCACCGATGAAGAACGCTGCTGCTGCCAGCTTCAGGTCAAAGGTCAGTGGGAGGCTGTGAGAGACTCCGAGGAACAGACCTGACGGACAGACGGACACGATGACAGGTTATTATCTGTGTTCACTGGACTGAAAAAACAGCTGAGGAGATTTTTTGATATTTAATTAATCAATCGGTCGATAAATAAATTGGAAAAATGTCACATTAAAACAAGAAATTCATAATTTTTATGGATTAAATGTAATAATGTGATTAAATAAACACATTGTTTAAAACATTTATAAAAAATGATAAAGGATGATAGTAAAAAAATAAAAATAAAGAAATTATAAAAATAATAATAAAGATTTTTAAAACAGTTATTATAAGATAACAAAATGTTTCATTATAATTTAACATAAGTTAAACATTTAAGAATAATATTATAATAAAAAATTAATTAAATTTAAAAATACAGTTTTTCTGAATGATAAATATTAGTTACTAAAACGTATATTATATCTAGAATAAATTAAAAATCTAAGAATGAAAAAAAATAAAAGACTTGAATAAAAAAAGAATTTTAGAATACTTAAAATTAAATTATATTATAATAAAAGAACAAAAATAAATTTCAAATGATCTTTTTCAGAATAATAAATATTAGCTACAAAAATCTTGTATCCTAGTTAAAAATAAATTAAACATTTAAGGATGAAAAAACTAGATAAAAAGAATAAATTGTATAAAAAATAATTGAAATTTAGAATAGGCCTACTAAAATTAAATTAAAAACTGAATGTATTGATTATAATTAAAGGATATGATTCAAAACAATATATATAAATAAAACATTAAAACTTAAAGAGTGAACTAAATCAAAAAAGACAAGTTAAGAAGACTTTAAAACAGCCAATTAAAGACTCCAAATATCAACAACTGTCTCCAGGTTATAATCTCTCCTCAGCCTTCATATTCATCATGTCACTATGAGTCAGTGAACTCAGTTACCTGCACCGCTCACTGCTCCAAACAGCGCCCTGAAGACCAGGTGAGACACCTGAAACTCTTCTGATTGGCTGAAGAGGAACTGATGGACGGCAGGAGGCAGGACGGACAAACTGATCCTCTCCACAGCTGCAGGACAGACACAAGCATTAGCTAGCATTAGCTAACGGCTAACTGTTTGCTAGCTAACAGTTAGCTTTCTAAACATCATCAGAGGAAACAGTTTGAAGCTGATAAATGTTGAACTCACTGCTGTGAGGAGCTGAAGGTCTGTGCAGCTCACTGTGAGACGTCATTCGTCCACCGTGTCCTTCAAACAAACTTTAGGAGACTTTAGGAGACACGTCTGCTGCTGGTCAATTGGTCTGATTGTTGGTCAGTTTGACAGTTGGTCTGATTGACAGTTGGTCTGATTGACAGTTGGTGGGTCAGTTGGTCAGAATCCTCACAGAGTGACATCAGGTTTGTTCGGTCTCCAGGAGACATGAAGACACAGGAGTCGGCAGTGAGACAGAAATAAAGGATGAAGAGTGAAAAGAGGAAGAGACACCTGATGAAAAATGACATCACAGTCCAGGTGGAGAGGGGCGGAGTCAGGCAGGCTGTCAGAGGAGTCCTCCACAGGTGAGAGAGACACCACAGCTGTTGGCTAACAGGAAGCTAAAGGCTACCAGGAAGCTAAAGGCTAACAGGAAGCTAAAGGCTAACAGGAAGCTAGATTCCTAATAACAGGAACAACAACTAGCTAATTATTTTCATCACGGATTAATCTGCTGATTATTTTTGTAAAAATATATCAAATTTGTTCGTCACAGCGACCCAGAGTGACTCAGTGATTGTTTTGTCCAGTCTAAACCTCAACATTATACACTACAGTTATTAATATCATTCAAAGGGAGAGTGTCTGAAGCTGAACCATGAAATGTTTTTACATGAAAAGTGACTTCAACCATCAAAAATAGTTTCATATTAATGTCAATCAATCACCTAATTAACTTCATCTGTGCAAGGTTACTATAGAACTATAGAGAATGTGAAGGTAGGTCATGCTGTGTGGGACGGGGGTGCCATCTTGTGAGGTACACACCCTGTTACCTCTGTTACCAAAGTCCAAAAACAAGACAGTTTACAATGTCGTACAGGATTGTGCAAAAAGTACTTGTATTAATTGGTGAGGTGGATTAAACTATAACAGAACATATTCATAAACTCTTCATATGTTGTGTGTAAAAATATTCATAAAGTAACTAAAGCTGTCAGATAAACGTGGTGGAGCAGAAGTGACATGAAAAGAAAACACAGCAGAGGTACCTCAGATCTGTACTTCAATATTTGTACTGAGACTTCAGACCGCCTGGTTTCTAACCTCCATGATGATGTCATGTTTCTTCCTCAGGTCAGCGAGGCGCTCTGACCTCAGCAGGTGGAGAAAGGTCAAAGGTCACCTGTTGGATGGGGGGCGGAGCCTGTTGGCATTTGCTTCAGGGCTGCTGTTGGCGTCTCTGTACGGAGTCACGGCTCTCTTCCTGCAGAAACAGCCTCTGTGGTTGTGCGTCTACACCACGCTGACCGTGGCCGCCATGGCTGCCTTCGGTATGGGACTGTCAGCCAGCGTCCGCGCTGACGTCTCCGTGCTGCTGCCGTCACTGTGCTCAGGTCAGTTTGTCGCCTGCAGGGACGGAAAATAAGATAAGTTAGAAGAGAAATAAAATATTAAAAACAAAACAAAAACAAACAAACAAACAAGTTATTGTTTTTTTGTATTGAGATGACCTAATATAATGAGCCACGCTTTAACTTTTGTAATCAATAAAGTTTATTCGGGGCCTCCAAATAAAGGCGGGGCTTCAGTTGGAGGCGTGGCCCTGCTCAGCCTATCACAGTAACTCTTCTCCTGTGTTTCAGGTCATGGCAGGAAGTTCCTCTTCTTCCTGTTTGTGTCAGTGCTGCTGAACGGTCCTCTCACCAACACGTTAGAAAACACTGAGCGTGCCGCCGCCAGTCTGCTGTGTGGTGCCGAGCTGGCAGCCAATCAAACACAGGAACTGATGCAGAGAGCGGCCACACCCCTTTTCTGTAAGACCCGCCCACCTCCACCATCACAACAAAATAATGTAAATACTAGAACGTTAATACTGTTGTTAATACTACTCTGAATACTTTTCTTAATACTACTGCTGACACTGGTGTTAATGCTAACGTCAGTGCTGTTGATATTACTCCTAATACCTCTGTTAATACTGCTGACATCCTCTGCAACCACCACTTATATTTCAGTCTAGATTTTTCTTAGCAGGGATTCGTCATCTATTTGTAGCAGCATGTGGTGAATTTAAATTTGTATTCAAATAATCAGAATAAAAGATAAGTTGATGATATGAAATTTAAATCCTAAAACCTGAATTAAACATACAGATTCAATGTTTCAGGATCTTTCTAAGATGATGAAGGACTGACGAAGAGTAAACGAGCAAAGATTCAGATGTTTCAGCTTTTTCAGTCTTTCAGTTGTTTGAAATGTGTGTGTGTGTGTGTGTTTGCAGCTGTGTTGGACAGAATCAGAGAGATCAGCAGTAACGCTCACGCTGTCGCAGGAAGAGTTCAGGACTTCTTTGACGCTCTGACTGACAGCGTCCGCCATGTTGGTGAGTGTTTGTTCAGTTTCATGTAACAAACAGCTGCTGAGTTTATTGTAGAAATACAAATAAGGGAGGCTTTATTTGTCCTTGATGAGGTCCTTAGAGGTCATGAAGAAGTCCTTATGGTGGTTCCAGAAGACCTTGAGGATCTTCTGAGTCCATCTCATTAAAGGAAACAGTATTTTTAATTACACCAAATCAATAACAGTTAATATTTTGTAAATAGCGGTCATGTGACACAGCCATGACCTCTGACCTCTGACCTCTGACCTCTAACCACACAGCTCGCACTCTAAGGAACGTTCTCCACTTCTTGGTGCACATCGGCGATGTGTGCAACGCCACACTGGGTTCCCCGTACAAGAAGTGCCGGGCGGTGTTCGCCGAGGCTCGAGCCGACTGCTCCGACCTGCTGGGAGAGTTCAACTTCCTGTGTGATATCGTGGACGGCTTCCTGCCACTCTGTGGCCTCGCTCGCGGTGCGTATTATGTCATCTTGTCTGATGATGTCATAGTGATGTTACCAGAGTAGACAGCCTTTGACTCGACATGTCTCAGACATGTGGTGCATGGATGGATCCTCATGATGAACATTTATAGATCACAAATCACAAATATAACTGACTGATCATTCAGTCATTACGCTGCTCGTTAGTTTTAGTTCTGATAAACATCTTTAAAACTAAAAACTTTGTGTCTGTTTCAGCCGGAGAGCTTTTCTGCACCATCCCCTCGTACATTGCCAGCCATCTGAGGAAACGTCTGGCAGCTCGTAAGTTAGTTATTTCAGACTGTTTTTAAAGTTTCATTGACGACATTAATCCTGCCGCTGTCTTCCTTCAGCCGCCGTTGCAGCGTTTGAGCGAATGAAGCGGGAGTTTGACTTCAACATCTCGGCCTCGGTGACCTTTGACGTGGACGCCAACATCAGCCGCTCTCTGCAGCAGGTGTCTCAAGACATCATGGATGAATTTTCATCTGAGCTGCAGGTGTTTCAGAAGCTGAGCGAACCACTGGTCTACGGCGGCCTCGTCCTGCTCGCATGCTCCTTCATGAGGTCAGGACTCACACTTCAGTTTACCTCACTGAAAAAAAACAACTCTACATCAGTGGACTTCATATTTGTGTGTGTGTGTGTGTGTGTGTGTGTGTGCAGGGCAGTGTGGTACAGACGCAGGTATCTCCGTGAGCTCGACTTTGATAACTTTTACATCACTGCTCAGTTCGAGGAGATCGACCGACAGGTGACCTCAAGGGGCGGGGCCTCAGTCCTGCCAATCACACACAGAGAGGCCGGGACCTACATCACACCACGTCAGTACACCTGTGTGTGTGTGTGTGTGTTTCCAACTGTCCTGATTGGCTGATAATGAATGATGTCATCACTTGTGGCTCAGTGTGTGTTCAGTTCTAAAACCTAAAGCTGAACTCAAGTGTCTTTCCGGCAGTGTCGTTTCACCTGACGGCCCGGGAGCAGCGGGCGGTGCTGGTGGGCGTGGCCTCAGTCTTCAGACACCTGGTGATGGGCGGGCTGCTGGTGGCGCTGGACTTCCTGGTGTTCTGGATGCTGGATCAGGTTCAGCACCAGGTGAAGGGGGACGTGGTGGCCAGAGGTGAGACAACAACCCTGATATAAATATGGCTGTGAATGTCAGCCACAGCAGCTGTGGTAACCATGGTAACATGTGTCCCATCAGCCCCGGTCACAGTAGCGGTGCAGGTGAATGGATCCGGTTACGCCTCAGACATCTTCAGAGACCTGGTGACTTCGTTTGACGTCCTGCAGCGAGGAAATGTGACGGTGATCAGCAGGAAGTGTCTGCTGGAGCCGTCAGAGCCGGACTACGTCACATGTTTCATCCTGGGTGAGATAACACAGGATGTGACATCATAGCTGTGACATCGTGAGTGGCTCCACCTCCAGGTTTAAAAGGTGTAGATGATGTCAGGGGTCACTGTTGTTACAGCAGGAACTTCAGCTCCTTTTTTTGTTTTTAATTAATATCTTTATTTACAAAAAGGTGACAGTGACACAAACATTTGATAAACTGAGGGTGTTTCACACCTGTCCTGTTTGGTTCAGTTCAATCTAGTTTGTTTGCCCCCTCAGTGTGGTTCGTTTGGGCAGGTGTGAACACAGCAATCACACTCAGGTGTGAACACACCAAAACAACCGGACTGAGACCTTCTTGAAGAGGTGGTCTCAGTCTGGTTCCAAAGGAACTCTGGTGCGGTTGGTTTGTGGTGAGAAGGTGTTCCGACCTGGATGTGAAGCAACTGCAGTCACATGACACATTGTTTGGGTTAAACATGAGCATGTTACAGTCCTGGAGGATTATTAATGTGCACCTCCTCCTGTACTGCCTTAATATGCACATTCAGCACATCCAATGCATCATAACATTGTTTTCTAGTTGGAGCCGCGCCTCGTTTTCAAACTGTATGGTTTGACTAAAATGAACAATGACAGCAATATAGTCCACGATGAGCAGCGCTAAAATCAACCTGCGTAGTTGTCCCTCCATTGTGACATTAGAAAGTGTCACATTTATCTTGCAAGTGTACTCTTCTTCAACGTTTGCTTTACTTCCTGGATTCTTCCCACATGGAAATTCTGACCAATCAAGAGCAGCTTTCTCACACAAGGCATTTGATCTGGTCCTCTTGTAAATGCTGCCGTGAGAACACGAACCCACTCTAGGCAATTATACAACTTTGGAACAACATGAGTCCCTGATTCAGACCAAAGGAGACCACTCGGAACAACATGAGTCCCTGATTCAGACCAAAGGAGACCACTCTAGGGCTGACAGCATCCTCAATAAAAACTAAACTAACTAAACTCACACTATCAAGGTCAGTAAAGACAAGAAAAGTCATCAAGTTATCTGTATTTCAAACACTGACAATAACACGACTCAAAGACATGAAGAGACACAAAGACGAGGTGATGAAACAACTACTAGAGACTAAAATAAAATAGAAGATGGCGATATGTTAAAATGGAATACAAGAGATGAAGCAGAAGAATAAAACATTAAAGTGCACAGAGAGATGAGGTGGATAATGAACCCAGCTAGGGGTGTACAGACAGACAGTGCAGGCAGTGCAGTTGCACTGGGGTTCATGAGGTGGAGGGGCCCGATTACCACCTGGAAACACGCCGGTGTTCAAAGAAGAACTCACGTTAAATCAAAAGTGGTGTCATTTTCTATAAATGCCCTAAAAAGTCAAACTCATCTCCATCTGTTCTGTCTTGGGGTGGGATGGGTACTGAAACCTGCATTAAATGATCCCCGGGCTAAATGATCAAAGACCGTAGTATTGATAAGCTCCGACGTTATCGGTTCTTCTATCAGTATGATTGAATTTATTCTTTTTTAAATTCATATATTTCCTAATTTCTCTGGTTTGTGCTGCAGGGCTCCTGTTGGGTCTGGCTCTGCTCGTCTCTGTGACCGCAGGATTCGTGCAGCGCTGCAGACGACTTGTCTGTGCCTCATATCATCCAGAGAGAGAGCTGGTACACACACACACACACACACACACACACACACACACACACACACACACACACACACACACACACACACACACACACACACACACACACACACACACTTTCCTGGAGGGATTTTTGAGGAACGCTGGAGACACAAAGACGTTGTAATCTGATCCTTCAACTCTGACCTCATCACACTGAAGATCAGGTGACAGGTAGCAGGAGAAGAAGAAGAGCCCCCTGTTAGCCCCGCCCCCTCCTGCTCTCACAGTACAGTTATGTTTTTCAGACAGGCAGACAGGCAGACAGACAGGCAGACAGGCAGACAGACGGATGTTATCAGACCCAGTAGCTGTGGGTGAAAGGTCACAGAGCAGAGAGGCATGTGAAGAATCTGCAGAATGAAGCAGGAGGCAGGTCTGAACGCGTCCACCTGAGACCTGCCGAGGCTCAAAGACCCCGAAACAGACTCACAAACATGCAGCACACTGTTGAGTCCACGACTCTGCAGGACTCTGAGTCTCTGCAGCTCTCTGTGAATCCTTCACTCAGTCCTTCCTCAGCTCTCAGTCTCAAACAGACTGTAGATAAAGATGGAAAACGCATCTCCACTTCCTGTGACATGTCCAAAGATGAGGCCTAAATATCATGAATACGATGCCATCTTGCACTAGTGATGTCATTTGGAGCCACGGTCTGCGCAGTAATGATCTCCATGGTAGCGAGTTCACGCCTTTACACGGTCTGAGCAATCATGAGCAGCGCCACTGATTGGGAGCACAGTGATTGGCACACACAGCTGTCAATCATGATGCCAACCCCCTTCTCATAGCGTTAGGATAGAAACCATCTTTATGAAAAATTTATTTGACATGTACTTTGATCTTTTAATTCAGCCCATCTGCTAACATGGAGGGGGCGGGGTTTATGACCTATAGACTGAATGTTCATTTACAGTAACCTCTGCGTCATGGACATAAAATCAACCAGTGCTGAGCAAACGCTGCCACAACTGGTTTGTTTAAGCCACCTAAAAAGACTCACCCAAACAAATCAACATCACTTTAAGTTTAGGTTTTGAGACAGGAAATTGACGCTGATATATTCGAGCCACCAGACTCCATTGAGGTAACCTTTGGGAAAGTTTACTCCAGGGTGCTGGAAAGGAGGCTCTGACTGATTGTCGAACTTCGGACTCAGGAGGAGCACTGCAGCCTTCGTCCTGGTCATGAAACAGTGGAGCAGCTGCTGGACGGATTGTGGGAGTTTGTCCATCCAGTCTACCTGTGTTTTGTGGACTTGGAGAAATCTTACAGCTGTGTCCCTCAGGGGAGTCTTGTTGGAGGGTACTGCTGGATTATGGGGTACCAGGGTCGTTAATACGAGCTGTCCGGTCCCTGTATGACCAAAGTGAGAGCTGTGTCTGGGTTGGGGGAGAGTTACTGCCTCAGGCGAAGGAGTTCAAGTATCTCGGGATCTTGTTCATGAGTGATGGTAGAATGGAGCGTGAGATGGATCGGTGGTTTGGCACGGCGTCTGCTGTGATGTGGGCGCTGCTCTGAGCCATTGTGGTTCAGAGGGAGCTGAACCAGAAAGCAAAGCTTTTGATTTCCTGGTCCATCTCCGTCCCAACCCTCACCTATGGTCATGAGCTCTGGGTAGTGACCGAACGCATGACAACAGAGATACAAGCGTCTGAAATGAGTTTCCTCTGTAGGGTGTCTGGGCTCAGCCTTAGAGATAGGGGGAGGAGTCAGACATCTGGAGGGAGCTCGGAGTAGAGCCGCTGCTCCTTCATGTTGAGGTGGTTCAACATCTGATCAGGATCCTCCTGGGCGCCTCCTGTTAGAGGTGTTCTGGGCACGTCCCACTGGTAGGAGGCCCCGGGGCAGACCCAGAACACACTGGAGAGATTATATATCTCATCTGGTCTGGGAACACCTCGGGGTCCTCCAGGAGGAGCTGGAAAGCGTTGCTGAGGAGAGGGACGTCAGCCTGCTGCCCCTGAGACCTGACCCAGGTTAAGATGGATGAAAATGGAAAAAAATGGACTCCATTGACCAAAAGAATAATTTTATTTAATTTGTGTTGCTGACCTTTGACCTTTGAGTCTAAAATACTACAAACAGGAGCAGTGGTGGAAGGTAACAAAGTAGATTTACTCAGGTGATGAACTTCAGTAAATTTTATCATGGAATAATTTGATATTTCCATTTTTTGCGGCTTTATATTCGACTCCACACCCAGGAGGGAAATGTTTACTTTTTACTTCACTACTTTTATTTGATTTATTTACGATATAGTCTGTTAAACCACAGACACATGGAGCATCATCACAGTTTGACACAAAGACCTTCAGTTCAGTTCAGTTGTGCCTCAGGCTGATCTGAACTGTAAACCACTGACGGACAAAGCAGCTTTGTTCAGGTGTCAGCGTCAGTCCATCAGTCAGCCGTTGGTCCGTTGTTCCAACACGTCACTGTATCTCTGCATCACATTCACAGTCGGCGTCATGTTAACACGCTCTGTGCTGCTCAGAGGCTCCTCGGCAGCACCAGCAGAGTCTGTAAGACGAGAAGATAAAAACCTGAATGTGTGAAGAAAGGAAGTGAAACATAAAACTGACGAGGTGTGTTGTTGTTTGTGCGTTCGTCAGGAGAGGATCCGGTTCCTCCGGCAGCAGATCCTGGATCAGAGGAGAGAGGTGGGGAGAGCCCTGAGGAGGTCTGCAGCCAGGAGCCGAGCTGACCAAGGAGGAGGAGGAGGAGGAGGAGAGAGTCGCCTTCAAACTCTGCTGCTGCGGTACTAACATGTTATCTGCTTTCATCTTCCAGAGTCTGACTGCAGTTTAACACCAACATACCAGTGGTGGAACGAAACTCTTTTCATGATGAAACCATGTCGCCTTGATTTGTATTTCCATCAGTTTAAAGGAAAACTTTACCAACAAAATGAATGTTTGTAACTCAACAAGTCAGAATGTTACTTTGATTTCATGAAGAAGACTGTTCTTCTCGCACACCTCGACAGAAAACAGCGATTGATTGGGGACCAGGTTTAACAACTGAAAACTACACTTACCGGCCACTTTATTAGGGACACCTTGCTAGTACCAGGTTGGACCCCCTTTTTAATTCTTGGTGTCACAGATTCAGAGATTTTGATCCATATTGACATGATGACATCACACAGTTGCTGCAGATTTGTCGGCTGCACATTCATGATGAGAATCTCCCGTTCCAGCACATCCCAAAGGTGCTCTATTGGACTGAGATCTGGTGACTGTGGAGGCCATTGGAGTACAGTGAACTCATTGTCATGTTTGAGATGATGTGAGCTTTGTGACATGGTGCGTTATCCTGCTGGAAGTAGCCATCAGAAGATGGGTACACTGTGGTCATAAAGGGATGGACACGGTCAGCAACAATACTCAGGTAGGCTGTGGTGTTTAAACCATGCTCAGTTGGTACTAAGAAAATCTCCCCCACACCATTACACCACCAGCAGCAGCCTGAAGCGTTGATACAAGGCAGGATGGATCCATGCTTCCATCTGAATGTGGTTTTTCCAATCTTCTATTGTCCAGTTTTGGTGAGAAAACCCGTGTGAATTGTAGCCTCAGTTTCCTGTTGTTAGCTGACAGGAGTGGCACCTGGTGTGGTCTTCTGCTGCTGTAGCCCATCTGCTTCAAGGTTGGACAAGGTGTTGTTGCTTCAGAGATGGTCTTCTGCACACCTTGGTTGGAACCAGTGCTTATTTGACTTCCTGTTGCCTTTCTATCATCTTGAACCAGTCTGGCCATTCTCCTCTGACCTCTGGCATCAACAAGGCATTTTGGCTCACTGGATATTTTCTCTTTTTGGGACCATCCTCTGTAAACCCTAGAGATGGTTTTGCTGAAAATCCCAGTAAATACTCAGAGCAGCCCGTCTGGCACCAACAACCATGCCACGTTCAAAATCACTTCAATCACCTTTCTTCATCATTCTGATGCTCCGTTTGAACTTCAGCAGCTCATCTTCACCATGTCTACATGACTAAATGTTAATGAGCTGCTGATGAACAGGTGTACCTAATAAAGTGGCCGGTGAGTGTATATCAAAATGCATGTTTGTGAAGCACTGAGTCAGTCAATACTTCAATATGTTCGCTGTTTTCTTTGGAGGCGTGTGAGACAAACGAAGTTTTCTTCATGAGTATTTTTTACAGTGTGTCATTAGTGCTGTCACAGTAGAGGATCTGAATGAGTCCGCGTACACAGTCTGAGGACTCTGTCAGCAGCGACTGAATTGATTCTGTGACATTTGAAGTTAAATGAAATCTGTGTGTGTCTCAGGTTACCTGGAGGCGTTCACCTGTCTCACCTGCTGGGTCTGTCATCAGTCAGCTGTTTGTCCTGTGGTGAGGTGCTGAGACAGGACGAGGAAAACATGGCCGCCTGTGAAGTCCCACAGTGTCCAGGTAGAGACGCTGGATTGTGTCTCCAGAGAAAAAGATGTTTCTGTCAAACATGTAAATATTGTTGAGTTAAATGTTAAATGAATTTACTGAATGACCAGAAACCAGCTGAGAGATCGTCACAGTCACCTGGTGACGTGTTTATGGACACGTCTAACATAAGAAAACCTCATGATCAGAACATATTTTCAGAACATGTCAGGAGGGAGACCTTCATAAATCTGGAGGAGGCAGAAACCTGGAAAAAGGCAGAATTTGAAACACTCCCTTCTCCTGCAGCTCTCCCTCTCTGTCCTAAGCCCCTCCCACCAGGTGACCACAGGCTAATGCACACGCTTCATACAGTAACCCAGTGTTTCCCATTCTCTGATTTATTTAATCTAATTTCATCATAGAGCTACACGCAACTCCCTCAGCCCCTCCTCGCCCCGCTCTCTCACTGTTTATCAGACCAAAAAAAACAAAGAAAAGTAGGTTGCAGCCCCAGAGACCTTCGGCCCCCCAGCACCAGGTGTCACAGTGGGCTGGTGACCAGCAGCAGTGCTGGGTCTAACCTGTGTAACAGCAGCAACAGAAAGTTTGCTCATCCAGCGGGGAGTCAGGGCTGTACGGGGTCAGTTTCTGAAGCTGCTGCCCACTCTCCTCCCAGCGAGCTGGTCTGTTTCGGCGGAGAGTGAGGCGGAGGACTCACTGTGATTCAAGGTTCTAGCTAACATTAGTAACATACATGTGAACATGAAACTGCAGCTGTGAGACTTTGGCTGTTGTTAGCAGAAGGCTAAACTATTAGCAACATTTTTTTCTCTGTCTCTAAAACGCCTCACGTCCATCTTCCTTTTTCGGGTTGCTTTGCAGTGTAGGCAGTCGTTGCCAAATGCTTGAACAGCAACTTTCTCAGCAGGATTCTCGTCCATTGAATCAGGCTTTAGCTGAAAACACAGCAACACTGCCGTTGCATGGCACATCATGTGACATGTGTTAAGTGCCGCCCCTAGCACACACTGGACACGTTGCCATGCGGCTCATCAACAGACGACCACACAAAGTTATGACTGCTTTTACTGACAGATCTGCACTTCCTCCACCTCTGCATTAGCTTAAAATCATGTGTGTACAGCTGCTAATTAAAGTTGACTTCTGACCTGAAGAGCTGATCTCCAGAGCTGTGACTCAACAGGAAGTATCGTTTTGGCCATTGTCTTTATAATGACGGGACTGTGGGTCGTTTAGCTCGGGATATTTCTCAACCTCAACAACGAGTCTCTTCTCATCCATTCATCACACATGAGACACAACAACAGAGTTCTCTTTATACATCCATGGTGAGGAGAGGAGTCGAGCTGCTGTAGGAGCAGAGAAGAAGAGCTGCTACAGGAGCTGGTCTGTACAAGCAGAGAGCGAGTGGGGAAAATGCATTTAATTCTGGGGGTGGCGATGGGGGGTTAAACATTGAAAATAATAGGGGCGTATTTTTTGATGCGTGGCGTTCACCGCCAATGTGTTTTGGCCTTTATGCCATCTGAAGGGACGTGGGCGCACATCTGCATTTGTACAACAGCCAAAAGGAACGCCCTCTCTTTAAAATGCTCAAAGTTTATTATGGAATTTTTGCCCAGTAACGCCAAAATAAAAACGCCTACCTGACGCCTTTAAATCTGAACTGCACGATTATATTTCATCCCAAGAGGCTTTGTTATTGTAGAAGCTGCTTCAGACCAAGATGTTTGTCAAACAACTTAAATGTGAAAAGATGACGGACGTCTGAACACATATAAAAAACATATAACTGAATCATCTAAAGTTAAATCGAGTCAGAGAGACTTTAACCTTTATTTAACCAGCAGAGGAATTCAGCTATTGTTAAAGAGAGAGAGAGAGAGAGAGTGTGTGTGTGTGTGTGTGTGTGTGTGTGCTGAAGGAGTGTCGCTGTTGATTCAGCTGAAGTCAGACAGATAACAGACTGTAACTGTAGCTGAGTGCCGACCTGAGGCCAGTTAACCCTTCAGTGTCTGAGGGCGGTGGTGAAATGTGACAAGGTACATTTACTCAAGTACTTTGGTACAAGTTTAAACTACCTGTACTTGTACTGTAATGTGATTACTTCTATTACGACCTGAGGCCAGCTGGAGGATCTCGTCCCCCTGTAACACCTCTGATAAGAGACAGGAAGTTAAACTCTGTTTTTTATGGTTTTATTTATAAAATCTGAATTTCTACAAGATCTAAAACCTCACATGAAGCTGATTTTGTGTTTCGAGCTCCAGTTTGTTCCAAGTCACATCGTTTCCCCCTAAAAAATGTCTGAACAGGCCAAAGATCCTCCAGATCAGACAGAAGTTATTGAGACTTTTTCAAGAATCGTGCTGATTGCCTCTGTAACCTGCAGCTGCTGCACAGACGTCACAACACACACTGTATAGTTCTCATTCATGTGTTAAATGAGTTTAATGATTCCTGTTTATTGTGAAAATGTTGCTGTGTCGTTGGACTCTGTTAATACACTTCAGATATCTGTTCCTCTTGGATGGGGCTGAATCAGCTTTTTATGAATGCATTTTCTGTCACCCCGCATCTTTCATTTCCTCTGGTGACTCACTTTAACGTCACAGAAGTCTTACATTAGTCTGAAGTCCAAACTGAGCTCCTCTACTTAACGTTCTTCAGATGAGAAGTGATGCAGCTGCTCTGTCAGAGTCTCATTTGATGAAACAAAGACTTGAGCTCGCTGCAGTTAATATTCCACATCCTGTCCTCCACATGTTGTTCCAGCTCTCGTGTCTCTGAGTGGAAGTGTCTTTTTTAACGAGCTGCTGTCTTGTTTTTGCAGGCGTGTACTGTCGGCCATGTTTCCACAGTTTGGGAAACACGTGTGTCGTCTGCGCGCGACCTCTGACCTGCCAGGAAGACAGCGAGGACGAGCTGTGAGTGTGTTGCAGAGTTACAGTCCTCCGAGGGATTTTAATGCCACAATGAAATAATTCATTTGGAGAGTTTATAGATCAGAAACAGTCCAACAGCTTTTCAGGCTCGATTTAAACATTCAACAGTTTCTCTTCAGTCTGCAGATGTTTCTTTATAATTCACTTCATGTTCTCAGAATCATTTCGTTGAACTTTTTGTCACATTTAGTCTGTAGATCTGCTGAATACAGTCAGATAGTTGAATTGTTGAATCTCATCAAACAAACTGTTGGAATGTGACAAATACTCTACAAACTATCTGTAGAAGGACTTTTCTTTAAAGTGCTTGTTGTAGATTTTGAGCTGTTGATCACAGATGAACCAACACTGCAGGAAAAGTCTAAATCAAATAGTAAAATTACTTCTTTTACTGCAGTAGAATATCTGAATAAAACAGTAGAATCTGATAGTGGAACATCACACCGTCTTCAGGTACCTGCTGTCCAAACGACATCATCTTTTCATTAATGAACACACAAAGGATCTGAACATTCTTTAACCAACTGATGAGTCTAATAAAAATTACTTGATATCTTTTTCTTAACTGAAACTATAGACTGTTTATAAAAATGGACGACATGACAACTCCCCAAATTTAAAGCCAAAACATTGCAATCATCCACGGTGGTTGGCTTCTTTTTTTTTTTTTTTTTACAGTGGATTTAAGTGGAGACACGTCGTTCATCTTTATACACTGTCTACAGCCTTGTCTCCAACCAAACCCTTTCAGTCCAGCACCTTTGGAACCAGCAGTAACCTTTCAGACATGGTACCTAGACCCTCGGTCTGTTCAGACAGTCCTCTTAAATGTGGGCGGGNAAAGTGTGTGTCATATAAAAACTAAAGTGATGGTCAAAGTTGTCACAGTGAAATTAATCAATAATCATTGACTGTCGCTGTTTAAAGACACCGATGCACCAAACCAACCAAAATGTTGAACCTGAACTCGACGTAAAGACTGCAGCCAACGGCCAACCAGCACGTACGCTCTCTCCAAACCAGCAGGTGACACTAGTTAGCACATTTGCAACACAACCAGATGCTGAAAGAGCAACTGATATTTACTGTACGCCAGGGAACAATAACACAAACAATTATGAACAGTTTCTGTTGAAGAGCTCAGTGGCTAAAAAAGTAGCCTGACCTAATATAACATGTTCGTTTCAATCTAACGCCCTCTTGACTTGAGTTGTTTGTTTTCTTTCCTCACCTCTGTTTCTCTTCTTGTGCGCTGAGCTGAACTGACAATCCAAGTGACTTCATTTCCCACCGGCTCTGACGCCAAATCAACTCGGAATCTGCCAACAAAAAAAAAAAAAAGCAGATGAAAGCCAACTGTGCAGGACGCACTGATAAAACTAACACTGACCAACGGCCAACATCAGCTTGGCGTGTCAGAGCCCTTGAACATGTGGTTAACTTTGTGAAACAACTACAGTTTGTTTAGATTTAAAAAAGATCATGGTTTGGTTTGAGAAAAGAACATTTGTTATTTAACAGATGTATTTATGTGACCGAAGTGATGAACAAGCGCTTTGGGGTTGCATTTTTGATGTATGAAAGGCGCTATATAAATAAAGTTTGATTGATTGATTGATTGAACTTACATAAGGTAACGTTAAAATAAGTCAGCGTTGATTTTTAGTTTCACACGGGACACAAACAGTGGTCTCGTGTCAAAGTCCTGTGCCCATCTGATCTATTCACCCTGACCTTCATCCAACATGGACTTTATCACTCTTTGCTGCCATTATTATTACCACAACCACGAGACGTTGCTATGTAACAGTAAACGTAAATATGGATCACAATATGCTGCTCTACAAATGATCTGTAGGGTCGTATTCTGCAGGAGAATGGTCTCATAAACACACTGTTAATAAAACTATTAGCAGACCTTCTCTTGTTTCTCTCAGAGGCTCCAGTGATGATGAGGAGCAGCTGAACTCGACTCACATCACTGACGGGAAACTGATAAGGAGGACGGTTTCCACGGCAACCCGCCGAAAACCAGCTGAAGGCTCAGAGAGTCAAATGAGAACTGTAAAGGATGAAGGGGAGAGTGACAGCAGAGCTCTCATCAATGTTCACTCTGAGCTCAGGTAGGACTCACTGCAGGTTATTGATTATCTGATCAATCATGACTTGGTTTGTAGAACAGATAAATATAAACAAGCTCTGGCAGATTTCGAGGTTTTACCTGCAGAACATCTGTTTTCCCACATTGTCTGCTGTCAGTGAAGCAGACATGACATGCCAAGGCCGCCCAGTGTCAGACAACAACGACGACTCCTTTGACTCCACCGGCTCTACGAAAACCAGCAGCCTCCAAACAGTCATCATACACAGACTGGACTGTCCACAAGGCCTCCAGGACTCTCCAGGACCATCCAGGACCCTCCAGGACCCAGTCCCTAACCCCATGACTGAGAACAGTCTGTTGGTGTGATCAGAGGTTTCACTTTGTAATTAAAGTCATTAAATCATTAATAAAGGTGAAGTCTGGTTCATTTGGTTTCATGTTAGTTTGATGAGGACTGAAAGTGTGAACGAGCTCACGAGGAGAAACTGTCAACTCTCCACTGTTTGTTTGAACCAACAGAGTCGTGGCGTCTGGTGGACGAATCTTGGCTGACTGAAAACAAGATGGAGGCAGCTGAACTCAACATATTCACTGAATGATTATGAAATTTGCAGCAGTTATTCACCATCCATCCATTTTCAACTGCTTATCCGAGGTACTTCAGTCGTCCCTCTCCCCAGCGACGCTTTCCAGCTCCTCCTGGAGGACCCCGAGGTGTTCCCAGACCAGATGAGATATATAATCCCTCTAGTGTGTTCTGGGTCTGCCCCGGGGCCTCCTATGGGACATGCCCAGAACACCTCTAACAGGAGGCGCCCAGGAGCATCCTGATCAGATGTTGAACCACCTCAACATGAAGGAGCAGCGGCTCTACTCCGAGCTCCCTTCAGATGTCTGACTCCTCCCCCTATCTCTAAGGCTGAGCCCAGACACCCTACAGAGGAAACTCATTTCAGACGCTTGTATCTGTGTTCTCATGCATTCGGTCACTACCCAGAGCTCATGACCATAGGTGAGGGTTGGGACGGAGATGGACCAGGAAATCAAAAGCTTTGCTTTCTGGTTCAGCTCCCTCTGAACCACAATGGTCCAGTGCACCACAGCAGACGCTGTGCCAAACCACCGATCCATCTCACGCTACATTCTACCCTCACTCACGAACAACATCCTGACATGCTCAAACTCCTTCACTTGGGGCAGTAACGCTCCCCCAACCCAGAGGGGGCAATACTCAGTTTTATGATGTCAGCTGTGGTCGGTTTCTCCCAGGTCTCAGTTCATGTATTTGCATTTTACCTTTCTGCTGTGTTCTACAGTGTTATTTCCCATCATGCTTCACTGCTTTACTCAGCCCACAGTGTTATTTCCCATCATGCTTCACTGCTGCACTCAGCCCACAGCATTCTGCTCTGAAACCCACTGATAACATTCAGATGAAACTGCCTCAGGTGTGTTTGACTTCCTGCCCTTCGTATCAGCGGTTATCTTCAAGAGAAACGACTCCTGCGTTCAGACTCTCACTGAAGTACAAAAGTATTATCATCAGAATATACTTAAAGTGCCACAAAGTAAAAGTACTCATATGCAGAGTAATAGATATTATTATATTATAATTATTGATACACTTTAATGTTGCAGCTGGTGAATGTGCAGCTCATTTGAATGACTTTATAAACTGATGGTGGTTTCATCTATGACATTACATCATCATATATTAGTTGATCATGTTTTGTATTAAAAAAAAGGAATCTGCAAAGTT
Source organism: Epinephelus moara (assembly GCF_006386435.1). NCBI lineage: Eukaryota > Metazoa > Chordata > Actinopteri > Perciformes > Serranidae > Epinephelus > Epinephelus moara. Next base: position 43,083,653 of record NC_065511.1, read on the forward strand.
ATAAAATAAGGCAGTGGAGTAGGAGCAGCCTATGAAGTACCAGAAATACTCAAGTACCTCAAGTTAAGAAGTACTTTAGTAACTGACGTCTTACTGAAGGTTTTTCTTTGTTTTGTTCTTTGTATGATCCTCAAGCTCTCAGGTGATGTCCAGTGTGTGTGTGTGTAGGTGTGTGTGTGTAGGTTTGTAGGTGTGTGTAGGTGTGTGTGTGTGTTGGTTTGTAGGTGTGTGTGTGTGTTGGGTGTGGCTGATAACAGCCTTGAGCTGAGACACAAAGAAACTAAAGACAAACAGAAACAGAGCGAAACACGTCAACATGAAGTTTTACAAACATTCAGACCCATTACAGTGTGTGTGTGTGTGTGTGTGTGTGTGTGTGTGTGTGTATTTTAGCAACAGAATGAGAACATGTTTAAAAAATGAGGACATTTTGGCCTGTTTGAGGGTTCAGATTTGATTTCAGGTTACGGTCAGGTTTAAGCAGATTTATACTTGTATGTCAGCTCGACGCCATGGAGACGTTGATAGACTCAGACTCTGACACTTCCTGTTTTGATCAACATTCTGAATCCGAATTGGACGAAGAAACAAATGAGTTTGGTGGGACGAAACGAGATCTCCATGACGGTGACAGTGACACACGGACAAGACGACCACAGAGGAGATGGAGACACAGAACACTGAACGATCACTGAACGTTACGTGTTCCACTATTCCTCAAAAACTATTATTTTCATCATTATCATTACTTTTATTTATACAATTCAAACTGATGAAAGAACACAAGAAAAAACAAAAAATGTAAATGTGAACTGATTTTGAGAATGACTGACAAATTTTTTTCCCAGCTTCTAGTCTGAAATGTTTTTTATGAAAATGCACAAATTCAAGTGTTGATAAAAAAAGAAATGAAATAAGACAGAATGAAAATGTTTTCAGTGTATAAAAACAGAAGGTCTGTTCTTTGGTTTGATGTATAGACTGTTTACATATTCATAGAACAAATTATTCTGTGGGTCTTGAAAAATCAGTGAATACGATCAAAGATACTGGTGGTGGCTAAAAAGTGTTAAACATGGCTATATAGAGATAATTTCAAACACAAGTACACAAATCTGCTCGATTATAATTCGCAGCATTCATAGACAAAACATTTGTCCTTTGCTGGACACATTTTCCCCACAAACCAAACATGCTAACGTTATTAGCACAAGCCTATGGCATTTTACATTGTATAAATTAGCCTAGTGACAAGCAGAGATTTCCTCTGCTCATATGAAGCCAGGATAAATCACACACAAGAATTAAAATGTTATTTTTGTGGAGGCTTTATTGTCTTCACAATTCATGGATTCTTATCTGTCAAATAAAAGCTTCATTCCACTGAGGGCAATGGTTTATCTTACAGAAACAGATGTAACTGCATCACTGCAAGATGTTTACATTTTTGGTGTGGCGCTGAGTCAGGCTAAGACGTAATTTACAGTGTAGGCTCTATGTTGACACAAAGCCTATGTGGTAGGTACAGAATCGATTTGATGCAGAAGTATGAATCTTGCTTAAGGGTTGGGATTAGGTATTTAGATGTGATGGTTCATGTTAGGGACTGTTCTTCACTTGTCAGAGGAGGGGTTGGCTGGCTGTGACCCTGACGCCCCTAAACCACAGTAAAAATCCATCTCTGCCTCCCCCTTTTTGCACCTCCCCTCCCCCCGCATAAGTAACGAACAGTCCCTAAGGGTCAAGTGTTAAAGAGTGCAATCAGGGTCCACACAAATGTAGAAGCACAAGAATTGATGTGTGTGTATATGTGTGTACATGCTCAATGTGTGTGCGCGTGTGTGTGTGTGCGCGCAGTGGGAGGACTCCGTCGCCTCTCAGCAGGAAACAGTGTGCGGCTTCAGTCCCTCTCTGCTCACAGTCTCTGTCAGTCTCTCGCGCAGTTTTCGGAGTTTTTTGGCGACCAAACCTTCACAGATGGCGACTAAGGTAAGCTCAGCATGCAGGTTGATCGATCACATATTGATCAGAGTGATCAGATCAGTGAGGAGGAGAGGAGCAGTGGTGTTTGTAGAGAGGCGAGGGGTTGTTTTATTGGTTCAAAACTAAAATGATATTCAAGACAGTAAAAGTTGTGAAGCGTCTCTGCAGGCTGTTTGATCCTGGCGATGGGAACACGCAGACAGATCATTAATAACATCTTTAAGATAAGTTCACTTTGTGTTTCTGACAACACGAGTCCTGCTAATGAAGCTCATTAACACAGAAATAAATCAAGTGGCAGAAACTCTTATTCTGGTCGGACTGATCTGAGGTCAGCAGCAAGGTGCGTTCAAATACACAGAGGAGCTACTACTATAAAAATGCACTCGCACATTGAAACGGTGCAAAAAAATTATACATATGTAAAGTTTCAATGAGATGATTGATTAAAAGCAATAAACTCCTTTTTTTGTTTGTTTTTTGCAATTAATTATAGGCAGCTACAATAACACATCTGTACACTGAGTTAGAGGTGGAAGAAGTATTCAGATCTTTAACTAAAGCAGAAGTAACAGGTTACTGCAGGGTAGAAATACTCTGTTACAAGTAAAATCCTGCAGAAGAAAAATATTGGAATAAAAATATAGTTAAAGCACCATCAGATAATTATAGAGCAGCAAAAAGTATGATATTTCTCCCTGAGATGGACTGGAGAAGTAGTTTAACATGGAAATACTCACATAAAGTACAAGTACCTTAAAATTGCACTTATGTACAGTACTTGAGCAAATATACTTTCATACTAAATATAGTTTTAAACAATATTGAATTCAAATGTATTAAACTGCAGAAATGTTTCCTAAAGTGTCCCAGTTCAGCTGAAACACTGATCCCAGTTCAGTTCACACCTTCAGCAAACAAACACGCCCAGAATATACGAGGGGAAACAACTTCCAAAAAAAACCTAAGGATGATGCTCTTATTTTGAAATTTGATCAAAGACAGTATGACTTTATCAAAATAAAATGTTTATCATATCTCAAAAACTTATATTTACTTAAAACTTTTCCACTTTTAACACCCATCAGAACACAAGCCAGCCGGTCAGCCGCGCCCACAGCACTGATGTCACACAGATTAAGATAACAGGAAGTGTTGTGGCGAAATTTCATGATTTGAAATAATTGGTTTCATTAAGTTAAAGGGTAAAACAAGGCACATCTGCTGAACTCACCCTAAAATTAAAGGACAGTTTTCAGAACCAGGATGTCGGCGTTTTTTTTGTTTTCTGTTTAAAATGTTACTCACGTTGAGAAAGGTATCAGTTGGAAGTGTTAGTTCAACCTGGTGTCACTCTGAAGTCGTCGAAATCCGGCACTTTGTCAGTGACTTCCAACGTCAGACACCAACGAAAAAAGCCGACCTTTCACGTCAGCATGATACACGGCCAGTCACCATTATAGTTTAATAGTGCCTGGCGACAGCAGGGGGAAATGCAAGAACAACGAAACTCAAAGGGCCAAAAAGTCCGAGTAGGGTGGGCGGGAGGGGTGGTGGACGAGTCAAACAGAGTCGCTGTTCGTTTCCTGTGTAAAACCAAAAGTCAGTTGAGTTCTTTTAATTACAGCGCCATATGCTATATGTGTAGCATGCTGTGTGCTTATTTTAAGCCAAACCATGATGTTTTTTTCCTGTGACAACGGAAGTTTATTTTGAAAGGACACAGTGCATGTAACGAGTGTGAATAGACGAGATAACGTGTTCTAGTTTATGTTATTGAACATGTGATGGATCATAATGTTTGTTTGTAGCTGTCAGGATCAGCCATAGCTAGTCGCTAGCTATGTTAGCTAAAATGCTAACGTTAGCGAGCCTTTCATTTTCCCGGCCTGGATGCAGCTGAACTGATCCAAACACACATTATAGGCTATCCCAGGGAGCCAGAATGACCTGGCCTAGAATGGGTATGAATTCTGCATGCCGGATGAAATTAGCCGGGCCGCATCCAGTTGCCTGACTCGACTGAGACTCGGTATGGATGACACCCCAGAATCGGGCCAAACCAGCTTATCACTGGGATAATATACAAAGAACATGTTTTCTTGCTGTGGCCTCTCTACAGTGAGCAGTGGTGAAAGTTAATACACTTCGTCAATCAAGATGTTAAGCAGACAGCGTTAGCTAGCTAGCGCGCTAGCAAGTTGATTAGTTGTACTTCCACATTAAGTTATATGGGGATGTGTCCACAACCAACCAGAGACAATAAGACAAATATGTGCCTAACAAACGTGAGTCTTATGATGATGAATTATTTTTCACCACGTAAGTAATTAAGTTCATGTCAGTCAAACACACACACACTCCTCTACTGAGCACTGAGCAGCAGTGATTGGCCTTAATATATTGAGATTATAATTAATTGGAGACCAAATATTTTTTCTACTGTACGTAGATCATAAACTCATGGATATAAAAACGATTCATTGCAACTCATCAGTTAAGAAATTTAGTGCTTTTTACATTTTACTTGGCGCTCACACAGACACCACTACTGTCCCTTTCTGTCACCAGTTTGGCTCCGCCCACAAAATACGTCATCACTGTTTATGAACACAAAAAGTGTCTATTGGAACGCCGTCTCCGAAAGTCCAAAACTGATGCAGGAGGCGAACCTACAGCATAGTGTAAGAGCCACTGACCAAGCGTCCGTTTCTGATGAGCTGGGAGAACATTTTGCAACAACATGTAAAAATCTGCAGAGCAACAGTGGTAGCTGTTGAACAGATGTGGCCAGAAGTATGTGGACGGTGGGCGTCACTAAGAGTCCATATTTTCTGCATGTTTTATGAATTTCCTCTGATTCTTTTTTATTATCTGTGTATATCAGTACTAATTATAAAACCTTGCCCCATGAAAATACATTCATACAATTCATTTACATCAGTTTACTAATAATTCACGTTTTCAAGTTTTATAGAAACAATCTGATGCTAATTATCGTACAGGTAAAGTAAAGACAGCATCTGATTAGTTAAATACTTCCATCAGTGATCAGATAACTTCAGCATCCTCCTGGTGAATAATGTGAGTAAAGTCAAGGTGTGTGTTTGCAGCTTTTCAGCCCCAAAGATGGGTTTCTATTTAGCCACCCATTGCTGTTTTTCCTGTAGTTTTTTAGGCCACACGTGGGTGTTTTTTATAGCAACGCATGGCTGTTTTTCCTGCATGTTTTGGCCCTATACATGCATGATTTTCCAGCAGCCTTTTAGCCTTTAAACACAGGTATCTTAAAGCAGCCCCTGGCTGTTTTTTAGCGACCTGTTGCTGTTTTCCAGCAGCCTTTTAGCCTTCAAACATGGCTGTCTTTCCTGCAGCTTTTTAGCCCCCAAATATGTTTTTTTAGCAACTCAGGCTGTTTTTCCCGTGGCTACTGTTCAGCAACCCATGGCTGATTCTTCTGTAATTTTTAATCCCTAAACATGTTTTTTAGCAGCCAAATGCTGTTTTACCTGCAGCTTTTGAGCTTTCCCAGCGGTGACTGTGCCTTCAAAACCAGGTATTTTAAGCCAAAACATGATCTTTTCCTAACCATGACCAAGAGGTTTTTGTGCCGAAACCTATTAAATTTGCTAAATATTCACTCCATCAGTGATCGGACACCTTTGACATCGTCCTGGTGAATAATGTGAGTAAAGTAACGGTGTGTGTTTCATCATCAGCAGTGAGTATCTCTGTTATTTTATGTTCACTTCACCTTTAGGTTTGACATGGATTCAGATCAAACTCTGTTGTTGCTGCAGAATCATATTTCTGAATCATGTTTCTGTCACTGATCACAGAGGAACTCTTTAATCTGCTGAAGCTTTGAGTGACGGATCAGAGATGTTTCCTGTTGTAACGAGTTCGTAAAGAACCAACCTGTTTGAATCCTGCTGGAAACAGAGGCTGGGACTGGTTTTGTGAACTGGTTTTTGATGTGAATTTTATAGCGGTTGGTTTTAAATCAGGCAGATTTCAGTTGGATATTGTTGGAGCAGCTCTGCAGCCGCCGCCCTCTTTCACAACAACAGTGAGGAGTCCTCAGAGAGCCGCTCGGTCTGATCTCATTCAGCTGTTTAACTGTTCAAACTCTGTCAAACAGCCCGAGGCTCCACAAACAGCTGCCGAGGGCCCCTCACACACCAGGGGCCGCATTCTTCTCTCATAATTTCAGTGTTTAAGGAGGAACTCCCTGATTCTGTCAAACTTCTCTCAAATTTCAGCTCTTGTGAGCTGCGAGGACTCGAGACACTTGATGAGCACTGACACCAAAAGTTTGGGGGCTAAGATGTGGAATTTTTTGGATAACAGTTTGCTGACAGTTTTGGATTTGTATACTGAAGATAACATCTGTTCTGTTTGTTATATTTGGACTGAAAAATGACGCTGTGACAGGTTGTTTAATTTTCTCCAGTTAAATGAACTTCCATTTAAAACAATCAGCCCAGTTGTCAGGAGAAAAATGTTGGCGTTATGTTACATGTGTTTGTTCCATATGCATCATATCAGTGTTTCTGAAGGGACGTGGTGTATGTGCTGACTTTGTCCTGCAGAGGTGGAGGGGACAGTAGATGGTGTGGCATGTAGGCGAGACAGCTAACAAGCTGCAGACCACTGCAGACGGACAGATGACAAACCTGATCGTGATTTAGCAAATTATCGCTTTTCCATCTTTTAGCAACCCATGGCTCTTTTTCCTGCAGCTTTTTAGCTCCCAAACATAAGTGTTTTTAAGCAACCCATGGTTGGTTTTCCTGCAGCATTTAAGCCCCTATACATGCATGTTTTTTAGGGACACATTCTGTTTTCCAGCGGTCTTTTGGCCTTCAAACACGGGTGTTTTTTTAGCTGCAGCTTTTTAGCCCCCAAGCGTGGGTGTTTTTTAGTGACCCATCACTGTTCTTCCAGCAGCTTGTTAGTTTTCCCAGCGGTGATTGTGCCCCTGAAACCAGGTATTTTAGGCCAAAACATGATCTTTCCCTGACTATGGCCAGGTGGTTTGTGTGACTAAATCTAACCACACGTTTACCACAGTGTTGTTGAAAGGTAAAGTTTAACATATTTTGGTAAACCACACCGTGAACAGATAATTTTATGAGTTTTTAGGATGAGGTCAGGCTGCAGAGCTGTTCAACCTGATTATCCTCCTACAAAGTCAACACTAACAGGCTGATTACTGAACGCAGCTTAATGGTGCCAAATCACACTGATGTCATTGTAAACACTGTAGTAACACTGCTACTCATCTAACACTGTGTTCATAACATTTTATAAACGGTGCCAAATTACACTGATGTCACTGTAAACACACTGCTCGCAGGTCATACTGCTGACGCTGTGTCTTCACTGGAGTTATTACAGTTGCAGTTTTCACTTCAGAAATTTTGATATGAAGAGGAACAATTTTTTTTCCTACAAACCACAAAAGGAAGTGTGCATCTACTCATGGATGATAGGTCTGTGCACGTGTCAGTGCGATATGTAAACATTAATGGCGCCCTCTTGCAGTGTTAGCTAGCTCAGTGGTGCTAGGTAAGCTAGCAGTTGATGCACGCCTCCTTCTGAGCAGTGATATGGTTGACAGTTGTAGTCCGGTAGAAAGAAAATAGTTCCTACGTGAAACTGTTCACAACAAGCTCTGTGGATTATCTTGAGTAACAAGGTCATGATTTCTGGAAAGAGACTGATGTTGAGTTTTTTAAATGTAGTTTTTGATGCTTTGAGCACCACAAGCCGAGTGGCATCTAGTTTTATGATATTGGAGAGAAGGCAGACATCTGTACGGTTGATATCTCCAACACTCTGCAACACACACCAAAACTATCTAGAATGATAAAAAGCACTACAGTTAAGAGGGAAAATATTAAGGGAGGGGGAAAAATCGATACAGCATAGTATCCCAAGATCTTTGTGTGGCAGTATCATATTGTCACACAGTGCCAAGTACAGATTTTTTTATTATATAAATGCTTAATATTACAAATACAAATTAAACTTTAGGTAGCCTTTTAATAATAATAATACTGTGATCAGTTGCTTTTTCAGTCCACTCTATACATTTTGCTGCTGCAAAAAAGACTGAAGTGAGATGAACTGACTGATAACTTTATCTTGTTAGATAAAACAGATGTTGACAAAGTTTTCCTCTGGGGACATAATTTACAGTTAATAAAATGTAATAAATCACAATTTTATCAATTTTATTGCGATACTCAGAATATCGAAACATATTTAGTATCGTGATAATATCGTATCGTGGTGATTCCCGACCATAGAAAATATGTGTGTTTCATTTTGGTGTGAACTGTCCCTTTAGTATATATTAACAGCAACACAAATGAGCAGATAAAATATGTTGACAGGATGAATCTTGATCTTAAATTTATGATCAGTTAAAGTCAATTTGATCATAAATAAACTGATTATCTATGGATACTGTTAATAAATAGTCTGTAGACACTCTTGTTTACATTTTAAAATCCTGATAAATTGTTTCTGTCACCTTTTTATTATTTTTTTTGAATTCCAGATTAAAACACATCATTGCCCTCTCTGCACAAGTTGTAACTGAAGATGTAAATGATTAATAGCAGCACTCAGCTCAAAATCACTTCATACTGAGTTCATCATGAACGTTTAAGATAAGATCAAACTGCTCTCTGATTGGCTGACAGACTGAGGAACTGCAGAGATCCTGTGTTGACACAGTGAGTCACTCAGTGTTACAGAGAGTCACACCTTAAAATAATATACCAATATATCTGGTATTAAATCTTAGTTGATGTATTAACAGCTTTGTCTGGGTCACATCCAGTGGCGGAAAGTACATTTACTCAAGTACTGTGATTAAGTGCAGTTTTGACGTACTTGCACTTTACTTTAATATTTCATGCTACTTTATGTTTCTACTTCATGTCACAAAAATATGCACTTTTTGCTGCACTATTTATTTGTAACTTTACTTATTTACAGATTCAGATTATTAATACAAAATGTAATCAACCAATAAATGATGTGTTATAGATAAAACTTTATTGATCTCTCGGTGAGTTTGAAAAGATGACCAGCAGTTTAGTAAAAAAAAAAAAAAGCAACATTAAAGTGATGAACACATAAATGCATCAATAATGGTTCAAATTCTACCTCACCATGAGACAACAGTTTGTCTTTATTAGCGGCTTTAGGTCTCCCACATCCCCACTTTTTTAAGGTGTTCCTCAGGGCTCCGTTCTTGGGCCTTTATCATTTGTCATTCATATTCTCACTCTCGGACACATTATTCATCAACATGGCATCAATGTTCTCCGCTATGCTGATGATACACAACTCTATATTCACACCAAGCCCTCGGACACTCTGCCACCACCAAACCTGACAGACTTAAATGATGCTTTGATGACCAGCAGGATGAGTCTGAGGCTGTCATTGCCTCACCAGCCAAAACTCAGCAGCAAGAGTTCCCCGCCACACAAACTCTTCAGCACCTTCTCTGGCTCCCTGTGAAACAGCACATTTGTTTTTAAATACTCCGCTTTGTCTTTAAACTCTTCTCCATTCTTACACGTTGTCTTGTTCACACCAACCCGCTGACGCCCACTCACTCTCGACTCCCCCCTCCAGGCTTCGTACTATGGATGACCGAGCCTTCAGTGTAGCTTGCCCTGATCTGTGGAACACTCTTCCTTAGGGTCTGCGTCAGTGCACGTCGGTTTCTCTTAAGTCACAGCTGAAACTTTTTGGTACAGCCTTTCCTGGTGTTTCATAATACGTGTTGGGGCCATGTGTTTGATTTGTGTTAAATGTATTATCCTGCCACGCCACTAGGTGGCTTATGTCACCGCCTGAGGCAGGCCATGGTATTTAAGTTCATGCCAGTAAGCACAGGTGTTGCTGATGTTGGGAAACAAACAGTTTTCCACTGTGTTCGGATTAAGATTTATGTGGCTGTATTTATTGGACGTTTGTGTTGAAGCTTATTGGAAGTTATTGGGACTCATGGACACTGGTGAGAAAATAAACGTATGATAAACAGCATTGGTAAAGATGGGAAGGAGTTTCTGTGTACACGTCCAAACAGTTCAGCCAATTAGCAACCAGTAGGGTAAAATATAGAGTTAGTCACCTCTATACCATCTGTATATCGATTTCATCACAGTTGTTGTTGCTCTTTGTTATTGCTTATTGTCAACTTTTATTTTGTACTGACTGTCTTATAAGTGTTCTTGGGTGTCTCGAAAGGTGTCTGTCTGTCCATCGTATTCTTCTGAATGTGATATCTCAAGAACACCTTAAAGGAATTTCTTCAAATTTGGCACAAACGTTCATCTTTATTAAAAAAATGAACTGACTAGATTTTGGTGGTCATGGGTCGGGCACCTCGCATCGGTCTCATTCTCAAAATGCGATATCTCAAGAAGGCCTTGAGGGAGTTTCCATACATTTGGCACAAATGTCCACTTGGACTTAAACATGAACTGATGAGAATTTGGTGGCCAAAGGTCAAAGGTCAGTGTGACCTCACAAAACATGTTTTTAGCCATAACTCAATAATCCATATGCTGATTATGACAAAACTTCACAAAAATGTCTAACAGATAAAATAATGAAGGTCAAAAGGTCAAAGGTCAGCTTGACTGTGACATCATCATGTTTTAACGTCATATCTCAGGAACAGAAGGGGAGACATTTGGTCAGATACTGTGGACCTAAACTGTATCTGCCACTTGATTGGTTCGTGGAGATGTTCTAATTCCAGTTTCACTCTGTGGTGTTGTTACTTTACTGAAGTAAAAAGCGTCAATACTTCTTCCATCCCTGCTGTTGAGGTGTGATGATTCAGGGATTCTCTCTAATGATCAGTCTGATAACAGATGTTGGTCGATCGTTGATTACTGATCATGAGTCCCTGTGTTCTTGTCTCAGTACTCAGATCTGGAGCTGGCCATCAACACGTTGGTCACAGAGTTTCACAAAGCTGCAGACGACCAACCGACCATGAACACCACCCAGTTCCAGACCATGATCTCCAAACAGCTGCCTGGATTCGGCAAGGTACAGACCGCCATGACATCACAGCTCTGGCTGTGATCAATAATCAAACTATAAATGCAGCTCTGTGAGTTACATTATCTGTCACCCCTCATCAGTTGAGTAAAGTACAAAACCTTTTCAGCCTCGTCTACATGTTCAGATATTTTTGAGAACAGATATTTTACTCGACACTTTTGCCCAAACTGAACATTCACGCACTAAAACACAGATTTTTTTAAAACACCTTCTACGGTGCAGATTTTTCTAAACAGTGGTAACTGTATCCGTGCGGGTGAAAAACAAAGTGTTTGGGAAGCAGCAGTGACTCAGACATGGACGAAAAACGCTTTTCACGTCGGCATGATACGTGACGGGCGCTGACCGGGCACGACCGGACAGGTGGGAGGGGTGATGGATGGGTCCAACAACCACAGACTTTACCCAGGAGGCTGGTGTTCCCTTCCTGTAAGACTGTAAAGCCAAACCCTGTTCTTTTTTTATAAACCCAACCACGTGTTTGTTGTTGAAGGAAAAAGACACCAAATCACAGTTTTGTACTGATGTCATGCTTTTATTTTGAAAGGGACTGTATGCAGGAAAGTCAGCGACAGGCCGTTGAAAAACACCTGTGATTGGTGGCTAAAAAGCTGCTGGATCTGTCACCGATTGTCTTATTAAAAAACAACCAGTTTTGCTGCTGTAGGTCTTGCGCAGTGGTTTGTGGTGGTCTGAAGCCATTTCACCTGCAGGTGACACTTTAGAAACGTTGATATGATACGTATGAAACATGCAAATATTATCTGTAGTTTAGAGAAACGTACAGTGTCAACATGTTCTTCTGGCAGCTGGGCGGAAACAATGGGTTTAGATCATTCTTCAGGTATTTGACTTATCATTGGCGTATCCTTTATCACCAGCTACTGGCCCAGAGAGCATCTGGAGTCCAACAGAGACCGTTTGTGAAACGATGGGCGTGTAGACAGATTCTTTTTTTTTTTTCTTTAAATATCAGTTTAAAAAATATCTGTCTCCATGTAACAGGGCCGTAATTTTAAGTTTATATGTTGAAATGTTTTGGGTGTGACTGTGATATAAAACATAAAGGAGTCCCAGATGTCCACATTCAGACAATGATGTCCATATTTCCTCATATTTTGGCCGTCAGTGTCTCTGCGAGTGCTTCGCTGCTGACATCACTGTCCCGTGAGTTTTATTCTGTTGACTGTTTCCATGTGTAGCTGCACCGACTCACCTCCTGTTAACTGTTTGCAGACTGTGGAGACTGAGGAGGGTCTGGGTCAGGTCCTGGAGCAGATGGGGATCCAGGGCGGTCAGAGCATCTCCTTTGAGAACTTCTGGAATCTGATCAACAAACAGGCCATCCAGCTGTTCAACTCCACGTACAAAGAGAAGAGCGCCAACTGTGGCTGCCTGCTGCAGTGAAACCTGCACCACAAACACACCTGAGACCACCTGCACCACAGACACACCTGAGACCACCTGCACCACAGACACACCTGAGACCACCTGCACCACAGACGCACCTGAGCTCGCAGCCACCACACCTGTCTAGTCTCTCTGTGCTGACCACAGGGGGGCGCTGCAGGACAAGAGTCAGACAGGAAGATGCACAGGAAGAAGGGAAGAAGAGTTTTACTGATGATATTCAAAGATTGTTTGTGTCACAGATGAATTACTGCATTTAATTTGTTACTGAAATCCGTTGGAACTGGTCTGATTGTACGGAGGATCAAAGACGACTTATTAGAAAATAAAAATCATAATAAATGAATGAAGTAATCAACGACTGGAATCATTTAATACAATGAGAAATAAGATTTTAAAAAAAGAAATACATTTCAAAAATTAAATAGGCTATATAAAACCAATAGAATAAATTGTGGAATAAATGTAAAACATTTAACTTAATGTGTAAATTAATAAAAACTTTAAATAATATACACAGACCTGTTGTAGACCAAACCTGATTACATGGGAGAATTATAATAAATCATTAAAAACATTTAGAAATAAGTTAACAGAAATAATAATGTATGAATAAAAAAAATTACAAGATAAATTACAATTTTCTTTGTGCCAAAATTTAGAAAATAAGTCAATACTACAAAAATTAAAAATCTACAAAAATCATCATCTACAAAATTAAAATAAAGAAATCCATTTTAAAAAATCCAAATAAAAGAAATTTTATTAAAGAAAAATGTTGATAAATTGTGTAAAATTTGTTGTAGGTCAATTTTTAAATGAAAATTATTTCTCTGTTTTTTTCTTTATTAATTAACTTTCCAATAACTCAGGTTTGGTCGTTTATACACAAACTTTACCAGAAAAACTGTGAAATTTTCTTGAAATAAAAACAGCAAAACTGAACCTTTAAATCAACGACTGCGAACACGAGTCAAATCTTGATAAAGACTTATTTTAACCAACTTTATATCATTCTTTGGTCTCTGCACCAAAATATAACCTGCTTCAGTCTTTTCCATTTGTTCGTGTGATTTATAAACGTGTGCTGTTGTGATACTAACACCTGACGTATGTGTTCAGTCTGAATGTTACTGGCGTGTTCTGATGATCTCAGCTCTGATGATGCAGATTATATTTATGTTCCCTGTGTGAATAAATTTGTCGTCACTTTTGTTATAACGAACCAATCAGAGTGTTCAGTGAATTATTTGGTGGGAAAAACAAAAGTTAACAGAAGTTTGTGCATCAGAGTTTACAAAATAAAATAAAGAGTGATTTTAACTTTGCAGAAAAAAACACATTAAAGGCTCAAGTGATAACTGGATCTATGAGTCTATGAGCGACTATGACAGTTTCGAGCTTCGAGTCAGTTCCCATAGACCTCCCATTACAGCAGAAATAAACATGTTTACATTCTGGTTAAAAATGTTTTTGGTGTCTCTTTATTTATCTTTTTATTCTATTTTACTCCTGGTTATTATTATTATTATTATTATTATTATTAGTTTTTCCTGGTTTTATGATTTTTATTGGTATGTTTTTCAATGTTGTCATCTTCTCTTTCTCCGTCTTATTTCTAACATGTCCTTGCGTCTGATCTCTGGTTTAATTCTACCTTACAGTTTTCCCCCATTGTTTAAACACGTTTCCTAAAACTGAAGCTCAAATTCTTAAAGCTCTGCACATACAACTGAGGACTTTTGTCAAAACTACAAATCTCCAGCAAAATGAAACACTGGACTCAAAACCATCTTTTCAAAACTGATTCTTCCCACTTAAACAACACACAGCTCTCACATCAGTATCTCATACAGGGCATCAATTAACACTACTGAAACTCACCGGCCACTTTATTAGGTACACCTTGCTAGTACCAGGTGGGACCCCCTTTATAATTCTTGCTGTCACAGACTCAACAAGGTGCTGGAAACATTCCTCAGAGATGTTGGTCCATATTGACATGATGACATCACACAGTTGCTGCAGATTTGTCGGCTGCACATCCATGATGAGAATCTCCTGTTCCAGCACATCCCAAATGAGAAATTGCTCCTTTTTTAAAGTTGAGAGGTTGCTGTCTGATAATAGGCTGCTCTTCTTCTTTGACCACACTGTTACACAACACTGTGAATGTATTTGTGAAGGCCGCCCCACGGCCACATGAAAGGCTCATAGATTCACATACTTACCCACATCATCACCACATGTCCAGTTACCTTTAATTTAAAGTCACTTAAAATACCTTAAACCTTTAATGAGTAGCCCGGGCTACTGTTTGCTTCAGTGACTGAAATCAGCAGGCCTGTATTTGGGACAGGCCTTTAATTCCTGTCTTTTCTTGTAACTTCAGCAGTCAGTTAAATTCAGACAGCCCCAGTTTGTTTAGTTAAAAATTTATTCATTAGCACTTTGACAACAAACTGTTCCAGACTGAGCGCACACATTTAGTTTACACTGTTTTGTCATGTTGCTTTTTGCTTTTGTAAGTTATTAATTCATTTACCTTTGTCTTTGAGTTACCTGAAGTCACTTCCTGGTTGGAGTTGGGCAAAAGGTGGGGCTGAGGGCGGAGCCTGATTTTATACAGAAAGCCATCCCACAGACCAAACCAAGAGCTGTGACATCATGGGGGGAGCAGGGGTTTCTTTGTGTTAGTTTTAGTTATCGTCTGTGTCAGTTCTCCCCTTCGTCTTTCAAACCACTGACAGGTGACATGAACAACATTGATCATCTTGTTACAATATGCAATTTGGAAGTTGGGAAACCTTAGGTCCTCAGGTCATATGGTTGCCACCAGACACGCTCCACCCACCTAAACACCAGTGCAGTCCAGAGCTGCGTTCCAAAAACAGTTTGAGTCGCCCTCGCTCACTTGCCCTCAGCACTTGCCCTCGGGGGAATCCCCGCCGCCATCATAAGGGCTGTTCCATTTCTCTAAACAGCTGAAGTGAACTTGGTGAGATCGACCCTTGAGGGCTGAGTGA
>NC_065511.1:43099883-43101112 GCF_006386435.1 Epinephelus moara
GATTTGGAATAGGCAGTATAGCGCTACTCCAACAACATGTGGTTGATCCATGATTGTCTGGCCTGTGAGTGAACGAGGGCAGGTGTGTTCCATTTACCTCTTTCACTCCCCCTCCGCCCACTTTCCCTCCGTCCTCCAAGTGGCCTCCGTGTGACGTCATAGCAAGGGCTGAGGGCAAGTGAGCGAGGGCGACTCAAACTGTTTTTGGAACGCAGCCCAGGTACCCCCCCCCCTTATGGCAGCGGCACTACCCGGTAGCCTTGGCCCCCCCAGCAGGACAATGCACCATGACATACCACAAAAACTGCTCAGGAGTGGCCCGAGGAACATGACAGAGAGCTCAAGGTGTCAACCTGACCTCCAAATTCCCCAAATCCCAGTCTGATCAAACATCTGTGGGACGCGCTGGTACCCCACCTCACAACCCACGGGACCCAAAAGATCTGAAGCCAACACGTTGGTGCCAGACACCACAGGACACCCCCCAGAGGTCCTGTGTTCGTGCCTTGACAGGTCAGAGCCAAGTCCGGTCCGAGGAGGCCCCACCATGGATCTGGGGTACCTCTGGGGTACCGGCACGTCCCTCAGATGTTTGATCAGATTGGGATCTGGGGTGTCTGGAGGTCAGGTCGATGCCTTGAGCTCTTTGTCCTGCTCCTCAGGTCATTCCTGAGCAGTTTTTGTGGTGTGGCATGGAGCGTTGTCCTGCTGGGGGGGGGGGCACTACCATCAACAAGTGCCATTGCCATGAGGGAGTTCACTTGGTCTGCAACGGTGTTCAGGTGGGTGGAGCGCATCAGGTAGCATCCACATGACAGGACCCAAGGTTTCCCAATGGAACATTGCACTGCAACAAGATGATCAGTGTTATTCACTTCACCTGTCAGTGGGTTGAATGTTTTGGCTGATCGGTGTATGTTGCCCCAGTGTCTCAGTCTGTCTGATTCAAAGATGAGATTTGGACACACTGGTCTTAATGGTACACTTAGGTTAACCAGTAGACATGAAACTGGCATGTGTGAATATTGTTACATGCAGGAAACAGTCAGCATGTTATTTACTATTGTCCTATATGCTGCTGTTGAGCTCAGGGCCTGTGGGATACAGGGCAATATTTACAGTTTTGGAAAAGACAAGGATTAGCAGAAGAATATTATGTAGACATCTGATCTTTCAATAATGTTGTTGTAAGCTACTGTTATTACCTGCATCTCTCTCTCTGTCTCTCT
>NC_065511.1:43101230-43106453 GCF_006386435.1 Epinephelus moara
ATTGATTGATTGATTGATTGATTGATTGATCTGCACTCCGTTTCAGAAGGTGGCGCTAATGAACTTTAAAAGCTGTTTTCCAACCGTCGTTAAACATCAGAAGATTCTGTCTGGGTGGCAGCAGTTTTGGGATCATGCAACAAAAGGAGGGCAAAAGTTATTAGCAGATTAAGAACAGGTCACAGCAACTTGAATAGCACAGTTTTTGTATCAGGGAAAAATCTGTGGGGTCACTGTAGAGTAAAGGAGTCAGTGGAGCATGTTTGTATTTTGTACAGGAAATATGAAGAGGAAAGAAGGCTGATGATGACAGGACTACAGAGGGGAGGACGAAGGAGGACAGGAAGTGCTTGAGAGTGGAGACACGGTGATATTTAGGTTTCTGACAGTGACAGGACTCATCAGAGGACTGGAGGAGATCAGGATAACAGTGATCAGTTAAAACCAGAAGGAGGCAGTGATGCAACATGAAGAATGTTAACTGCCAGATGAAGAAGAAGAAGATTCTGTTAAAGCTGTTGAGTTGACGTCTGGTTTTGTCGGCCCTGTAACTCTAATTCAGTTCCCTTCACTCATTTGCTTTGTGAATTTATTTTGGGAAAATAAACCCACCTTTTTTAAACATTAAACCTGTGTTCTTTGTGCTCTGCTGCTTCGTCCACGACCATATTGTATAAATACTGATTGACACAATGACTGTATCAGTGTATCAGTCACACTGTAAACTAGAGTTGATATTACAACATTGTCAGAGTTCTGAGAATTTATAGATGTTTCCTGTTTTGGCCAAACTTCCAGTAACAGAACTGAAACTGGGAGTAAAGTGAGAAACAGTAAGAAAAATGTTTAAATGTCTGTCTGGAGACGTGACGATGAAATCAGTGCACAAATGCAAAAAGATCACACAGCAGATATTTATTAGTTATTGTAACACAGTAAAATGTTCAGCCAACTGAACTGACTGCAAAAGGAAATGTTTTCTGTCGGCCTTCATCTCTGTTTGCCCCGACACAGCAGAGGTCTCCTCAGGCCTCCGACACGACGTCTCACCACCTGAGTGTGAACAGGTGAGACGTGTTGGTAATAAAGGTGAGTCATTTTGAAGGCCAGTGTTTTCCTGGTGAACAAACCGTGCTGAATGATCCAGTTTGTGTTTTGAGTTTTGCAAAAATGTGATGTAGAGTTTCTATTTGAGTGAAAACAATAACCTTGCCGCTCCCTCACCAACTGCAGCGCTGAAATAAAATCCTGGCTTTAAACCAATGTCCTCAAACTTAACTGTGACCAATCAGAAGTCGTCATCATCGGGGCATCGGTGGTTTAATGGATAGAGCAGGCGCCCCATGTACAAGGCTGTTGCCGCAGCGGCCCAGGTTCGACTCCAGCCTGTGGCCCTTTGCTGCATGTCATTCCCCCTCTCTCTGTCTCCCCCCTTCACACTTATCTGTCCTATCAATTAAAGGCAAAAACACCTAAAAAAATCTTTAACAAAACAAAAGAAGTCGTCATCATCATCAGTCAGAAATCTCTACCCATAACTTCTCCCTCCTCTCCATCGATGACTCCACTCTGCTCTCCTCCCTTCATGTCCATGACCTTGGTGTCATCTTTGATCAAACCCTCTCTTTTTACTGACATATCAAACACGTCACCTAAAGAGCCTTCATCCATCTCAGAAACATCGCCCGCCTCCGTCCAACCCTCTGCTCTTCATCTGCAGAGAGTCATTCATTCATGCTTCATCACTTCCAGCCTGGACCACTGCAACAGTCTCCTCCACAGTTCATGATACAAAAACATCTCAAAACACTACAATATATCCAGAACACTACAATATAACCTCGTCCTCCATATCCTCCGCTGGCTCCCTGTTCTCCAGCATTTCCTCTTCAAACTCCTCATCATCACCTGTAAAGCTGGCTTACTAAACAAACTAGCAGTCAGAACGCTAAATGTGGCTAGCACTAGGACAAGCACTTTTCTGTGACACATATGTTTAGGAAACAGAAACTGAATTATAAATTATGCTAGATGTAATCAATTCATCAAATATGAGCCAATTAACTTAAACCAGAAGACTTCACTTTCCCCGGCTGCTCAAAGAAACAGTGCTGCAGGGACGACATTTTTCTGCAAGCCAACACAGACGTTAGCATCGCCTTGGTTCCCTCGTCAAAAGGCTGATGGGAATTTTCCATTGGATTTTGGATTACTGCAGAAAATAAACTCTGTGATAAACACACATTTTTGACAAGTTTTGTTCAGCAACATTATCTCTGACAAATGAAACTGCCAGAAGTAAAAACAAGACTTCAACGTCACCACCAAAACGAGGCTGTAAATCCGTGTTCGTCATGATGATGGTCTGCAGTCTCACTCAGCCTCGTGGTAGCGACACCCTTCATAGAGACAAGTCAAAGCTTCAAAATTTACCAGTGGGTTTTTACTGACATATTTTATGTCGTAGAACAAGATGTGAAAGTCTCTTCAGCTCGTGTTATCACAGACCTTATTTTAGACATCGAACCAAACACACCCTGACCTCGAGATGAAGGAACTGATTGAAGAAAGATGGCGGTGCACACAGACGCAGCGGCCTCTGCAGGTCCTGTTCATGGTGCTGTATTAATGCACTCACTTATTTTTATTTTCATTAGTATCTGCAGTGTACTTTATCGCACTCTAATGTTACCATGTCCATGTTGAATGTCTTGTTTGCCACATGTTCTTTGCTGCACCTGGATTCGTGAGTATGGACGTGTTCACTGTGTGCTGCTGTTTACAGAGAAGGACAATAAACTGAAAGTAAAACTGGTAGAGCTAAAACTAATTTCTGGGTTTTATAACTCATTCATAAATCACTCTGTTGTCACACACAGTTTTCTGCTCCCGGTCACAAGGGGCTGCTCTCTCCTTCTCCTCTTTCTCCTCTTTGTGGAAGCTCTTCCCATCAGGCTGCCTCCTCCATCGCAGCTTCACCTCCTCTCTGATCCCTGCCGCCTCCAGTTTCTGCTTCAGCTGCAACAGGTTACAGACCTCATTAACATCAGCTCATTGATCAGTCTGATCGATTATTGATAACAAAAGACAGTTGAAATCCTGACGAAGCTGCAGAGCTGAACAGTGAGGTCTGATCTCACTGCAGTTCCTCTAACGTCCACTAGATGCTGCAAATGGGAAGGAGGGTAGGAATAGGAAGCCTACAGTTACTTTCTCTGTAACTCTGACAAAATGCAAAACATCTTCTGTACATATCACTCATAATAACATCCATTTTACATCTTACAGCAACGCGCACATTGTCTGCACGCACATGTTTGAAGGGCTTTCTTTTGACTTGTAGCTCTTGTGTTGGAGCCGTGGCGTCAGACTTGGAGGTACTGACTCTCATCCTGCTTCACACTCGGTTGTAAACGGCCCCAGTGTGCGATGGAAGTAAACGTATATTATCAGCATTGAAATATTCGTCCCCTACAGCTGCACAGATTTGGTTATCCTGTAAGAACAGCACACACTAACTGAACTCATGACTTTTTACAGACTGATTATAGATTGTGTTGAGCAGAGCTTTATATTTTTAATAATAATACATTTAATTTATAAAGCACTTTTCATTAAAAAAAAACAAACATCTCACAGTGCTACAGCACACAGTAATACAGGTAGATCAATTAAAACATTATAAAAACAAATTCAAAGTCCTCGGCCGAGTCAAACGCTTCTTTAAAAAGGAAAGTCTTTAAGCCTCTCTTAAAGGCATCAACTGTCTGTGCGGCTCTGAGGTGGCAGCAGAAGGTATTTATTATTAGGGTATTTATGGCTCGTGTCTGTTGTTTGTTCTGTTACATCTAATGTAAACACGTTTTAAGATACTGAATGAAAGCCTGTAAAGACACAACAATCGGATGTGATGTCAGCTGTGACGTGTCTGTGCTCTGACCTGCTGCAGGATGGCGTCCTGCAGTGCAGGGTCGTTCAGGTCTGCAGATCCTCCGCTCAGCCGAACCTTCACTGACCTCAGTATTTGTGTCCTGACATCTGCACACCAAACAAAGGAACCAGATCAACACAGATCTGAGCGGCTGGACCCGACTCTACAGAAACTGTGAGCAGGACTCACCTGAGTGACAGAGGAAGAAGTGTTTGTCTGAGCAGAGTGAACTGTACCACTCAGCAGCTGAGTTCATGCTCATACAGGTTCCTGTCACAGCAGAAGCTTGTTTAATCACCGGCTGCTTGTGGGTGACGGTGCTCCGGTCGGACCACTTCCAGAACTTTACATGCAAACCGATCCAGGCCTCCAAGGGACCTGGAAAGGAAGGAAGGGTCATGACATCACTGCCTAGCAAGTGAACGCAGATTGGTGTTTAGTGTGGCAGCTTTTAGTTCAGCCTGCACTGAGACATTTGATTATCAATAACAAACTGTTTATGTTTCACAATATGAAGGAGGGCTAACGTTAGCCAGCGCTCTCCATAATGTTTCCTGTTACTCTCAGGAGGTGGCGCTCATCACCTTTACCTGCGCTTTTTACTTTGTTTGTAAATGAACTAAATTATTATTTGTACTGTGTTTAGAGAACAATAGAACGCAACATCTCTGTTGAGATGGGGTCATCCCTATGTTTCCCGGGTTCTATGTTCCCCACTTAACCCTGCAAAAAAGGTTCTATGTTCCCCGCTTACACAAAAAAGGTTCTATGTTCCCCGCTTACACAAAAAGGGTTCTATGTTCCCCGCTTGGTCGAGCGGGAAACATAGAACCCTGGAAACATAGATACGCTCTCGTTGAGACATCAGGTTAAACTGGTAACATTAAAGAGAAATTATTCTGGGGCGACCTTTAACTCACCAGGTGATGCCTGTGCCCATATAGACCCTTTAACTGTTAGTAAACAGCGTGACGTCTTTTGGTGGGCGGGGCTTAGCTGGAGGCAAAACAGTTCTCCAAAGACATTAGCTAGCGCTAGCTAACAAGTTGTGTTGTCTTGTTTTAGACGATGGAGGAAGATGATGTGAGTGGTGCGTTCAGAAACACTCATTGTGAGTGTGAGAGCGCACTCTGACACAAACTGGAGCGTTGATAAATTGGGAGCGCTGTCTGAATGTAGCGTTGGGTTATCCAGAGCAGCGCACTCTCAGAGTGGCAGAGCGCACTCTGGACACTCTGTCTGTGGAGACGGAGCAGCAGAGCGCCGAGCGGCGTGAATGTGTGATTAACTTA
>NC_065511.1:43106546-43111271 GCF_006386435.1 Epinephelus moara
TAACCATAGTTGTCTTTGTTTTTGTTGACGGGCAGTGGCGGCTGGTTTTGAGCCATGACTCCTTCTATTCTGGCTCCCAATAACACAACAAGACAAACACATTTTAACACTCCTATGGAGCCTACAGCCCTGTGGGGGAGGGGCAGCTGCGCCTCCAGCTGATAACATGTCACTGTGACGTCTGCCCTGAGAGGGTCCATACTCTGAGTCCTTTGCAGCAGTCAGGGTTTGATCTTGACAAGCGGCCCTTCGCCGCATGTCATCCCTCTCTCTACCATATTTCCTGTCTCTCTTCAGCTCACTATCTTGTGTCAACTCATTAGCTAACACGATGTTGTTGCTGATCTGTGCATGACAGTCTCACCTTTGAACATATTTCCATGTTGCATTCCCGTCCTTTGATGACATATGAAAAGCAAAATTTAACATAAGTTGCTGCACTCAAACCGCTCCTCAAACATCAGTGGAGACTGGCAGGTTACGTGGGAGCACGGGTTGCTAATGTTAGCCTACAGAGCACTGCTAGTGGCTTGGTTATGAAACAATATTTTTTTTTATTTGAGGACTTGTTTGACAGCAAGGAACTTAATCTGTGAGTGAATCTTGAGCATTCATGCATTTCTGTCGCCACCAGATAAATGTCGAATGTTATTGTGATAATACCATTATTGCCATAGTTGTTTACGTAAACGCTAACAATGCTGCTGATGATATGGAAGACATATGAGGGTCTAGACAGGTTATATTTCAGTCACTACCCCTTGTACCTAAAATAAAAAAAAACAGAAGTGGGGTTGGGTCTTACTGGCAGTGCCACCAACATTTTCCTCGCTGCTCTCAGCAGTGTTTGTCTCCTTGTTGTGCTCTGTGGTGTTGTAGTCCTTGTAATGTTGCAGTAACCTGGAGATGACCCTGTTGACCCTCCCAGTCCTGATGCTGCTCAGGTCTGTGTACCTGGACCTGCAGAATTTCTGAGCATCAACCCAGGTCATCCTCTGCTTCACCAGGATGTGTTTGTCACCGTCAGCTGAAAGAGTAAAGATCACATTATTCTCTTTACATTAACGTAAACTTGTTCACGTCAGAATCAGAGACATTTTTACACCTCACCATTGTAACACATGAGGTAAAGCTGCTTGTCACAGTGCTGGGTAAACCAGCTCCCATCCTCAGTTATGGTCGCACACTTCAGCTTCGGCTCATCCGGGGCCCAACTGTTGAACCATGTTTTTGTGGATAGTTGCTGGTTGTCCTCAGACCATTCCCAGTCGCTTTTGAAGAGTCCAATCCAGAACTGTCCACTCCCGGCCACCTGCTGGGCCTCAGTGTTGTGGGCTTGATCCTGGATAGTGGCGAGGTCCGTGAACTTCTCCCTGCAGTAACGCTGAGCGTCAGTCCAGTTCTTCATCTCTCTGATGGCGTGGAAACGTCTGATGACGCCCTCAGGCTGCAGGTCACTGACCAGCACACAACCTGTGAGATGAGACGGTCGAGACAGTCTCACATAGTCCTAGTATGCTGAAGGGGACACATTACAACATACTGCAAATACTGTGGATTCTTTAAGACAAACGAACACAGTAAAAAGTTATTTTCAACTGGACAGTAAATTAAAACAGAGTGTCCACGTGGAGTCTGTATGTGCTCAGCCCGTTCTCACTTCCACCTCTTCAAATCCTGACGCTTTGTCGGTGCATCTCGGTGTCAGACACTGATGCACAGAGGCACTCTTCCCTGTGTGCACCACAACTCTGCAAATACCACCCCTTTGTCAATGAATCTCAGTGTCTGATGCACACTGGGCAATCGCCCTGAGTAGTTGGGGGTTCAATGCCTTGCTCAAAGGCACCTCAGCATTGCCCAGGAGGCAAGCTGGCTCCTCTCCAGCTACCAGTCCTTGCCCGGTCCTTGGTCCAGTCGGGGACTTGAGCCGGTGACCCTCCGATTCCCAACCCAAGTTACTGCCATCCCATAACATGCACGTAAGTCTGGGAGTGTCAAATAAACTCCAGACTTTCACCCGGGACCAAAAGTCAATGGAGTCATTTTAATAACAACGTTGTGTGTAGCGTGCTATGCTAGTGACGTATGTCACATGACTTGACATTACTTGAGTTAACAGCCATAGTTATTGTGGGTCAAACCATGATGTTTTTTTCTAACCGTGTGGCTTCGTTTCATAAACCAAAGTAAGTAAATCTTAAAACAAAAAGTTTTACCAACATTGTCAGTTAACTTTGCAAAGGACTGTTTGTATGTAACGAGCAGAAACATACAGGGATCTGTATGTTGATGTGTGTTTGGTGAGTCGGGATGAGAACGTTATAGCTTCATTAGATATGGTGTGACATCATCGTACGACACATTTACAGTCTAATTAAAATGGAGAATTGACAGTGATGGGGAAGAAAGAGCAGCCGCCCCGTCACACCACTGCTGTCAGACATGTGTACAGAAATCTGAGTTTACAGACCTGACAGCAGCAGGAACACCAGGCCTCTTCTCTTCATGGCTGCAAGTCTGTGAAGACATCGGTCATCATCATCATCATCATCAGCTACGTCATCAATAATCCCAATAAAGAAGAACATCTCTCATCAGCTTTGCTATTATGGTGTTTGGTTTTACAGAAAGAAATTAGATATTTTTTTCCTGACTAAACTTTTTTTCAACAATCTTCTTATAAAGTTTTCAACACAAAACATGTTGAATACAGTTTGTATGTATGTGTTAAAACAACTGCACACGTATAGCACTCACACTCACACAAGCACGTGTACGAAAATAAATTAATGGAACACAAACAGCAACAATAATAAATAAAATAAAAATAATAAATGAAAAGGAAAACAAAACTTTAAATTGAGGGGACTATACGACAGACACTGTTACAAGTCCTTCATTTCATACTGTATATTACATTTACTCTGTTCACATAAATGAGTTTTATTGCAGAGGTTGTAACTGTGCGTCCTCAGTTACATCAAACATACAAGATAATTCCTTCCTTCATCATTTTTCCCAAAGGAAAACACAGAGACGTTTCTTAAAGCCAGTGCCCAGTGCTCGGTCTCTGGATGCTTTTCCATGTTAACACTGCAGATCCTTTTGCTTGTAAAAGGCGTGCGTCGTTTATTTTATGTCCCTTTGGATGAGAACAAAGACTTTAGGCTCTCCAGTTGACTGAACAGATAAAATCTCCTGCACTACCCGTCGAACGTCTGTCCAAAATTCCACAGTCCCTGAGCAGCTCCATACACAATGAAAACATGTCCCTGTCTCTTCACCACATCTGGAATTTTGGGTTAAATTTATTGGCTTTTGCTGGTGTGATGTTCACTCCCATTGACTAGTTGTATTGCAGGAGTTTCAACCGTGTGTTAGCAGTTTGAGTTTGAGCTTCACAACATGCCTTATTCCATTCTTCACTCGACAAATCCTCCTGCAGATCGTTTTTCTGCTTTACACTTGAGTTGGCCAATAAACTGTACACTTCAGATATAATTCAACTTTAAAAAGGATTCTTAATTAGAACTTTCTCCAATGATGATAAAGCAGAGATGGTGAAGTCATGCCTCGTACAGAAATCTTAATATTTATCACTCGCTGAGGCTTCTGAATATTAATAACTGCAGCGCAGACAGATTAAACTTTATTTATACCACACAGTTCACAGTTCATACAGCAGTAAATATATTAAACGCTACAAAGACAAATTAAAATACAAAGTTATTAAGAGCCCCACAAGGTTGTGTGCTGAGCCCTTTCCTTTACTCCCTGCACACACATGGCTGCACCCCGTCACATAACATCAACGCAATCATAAAATGTGCAGATGACACGACTGTGGTGGGGCTGGTCAGCAACAACAATGAGTTTGCCTACAGAGAGGAAGTACAAGGGCTGACAGTGTGGTGTAAAGACAATAACCTCACACTAAACATCAAAAAAACAAAAGAACTTATAATTGACTTTAAAAAAAAGAGAGAGAGACACCCACACACACCACTGCACATCAATGGCGAGGAAGTGGAGAGGGATGCAAGCCTAAAATTCCTGGGCACTCACATCACAGAGGACCTCAGATGCTCAGTTAATACCAGCATGCTGGTTAAAAACGCCCAGAAACAGTTGAAATTCCTGAAAACACTCAGAAAGGTCAACCTATCACAACAACTGCTGGTGTCCTACTACGGCTGCACCATTGAGAGTGTCCTGACCCATGGCATCATGGTGTGGTATGGCAGCTGCTCTGCAGCAGACAGGAAGGCTCTGCAGAGAACCATAAAAACTGCAGATAAAATCACCACCCCCCCCACTACCAGCCCTGAACAACATCTTCACCTCATGTTGTCTGCAGAAGTCCTTTTTGAACTGTTGCCCTCTGACAGAAGATACAGATCCATCAAAACAAGCACCACACGTTCTGGACAGTTTTTACCCCACAGCCATAACCGCACTGAACAATGAACTCAAAAACCGTGCAGTATAGACAATACAACACTTTCATGTTTTTTATGTGCAATCTTACTATATAATGACTAAAACTCTGTGTGTGTTCCACGTTTTTCTCCTCACTGACTTGGTCAATCCATGTAAAATTTGGCACAGTGGTAGAGGGTCATGGGAGGATGCCAATGAAGCAATATTACATCAATTGGCCAAAGGGGGGCGCTATAGCAACCGCTTGAAATGTCAAACTTTGAATGGGCATATCTCATGCCC
>NC_065511.1:43114903-43115082 GCF_006386435.1 Epinephelus moara
ACGTGCTACCTCAACTACTAATGTACAGTTTTAGCCCACTAACTATCCCCCTATTGGCAATGGTACTACTGTACTTTCAATAAAGCAATCGTACTATCAAACTCACAAACACTCTGTCTGAATACATTGCTCTTCTTAATGGGTTCAGTTGACTATTTAATCTGCAATTTCCTATGACC
>NC_065511.1:43115117-43117314 GCF_006386435.1 Epinephelus moara
TACATTGCTCTTCTTAATGGGTTCAGTTGACTATTTAATCTGCAATTTCCTATGACCTGTATCCCAAACACACACCATGTGAAACTGTACGTGGGCAACTGTGCACTCAATGGGTATGGACTAGTATGTTACTATTTTTAAAAGTAAATGATCACTTTTTTAAAAATGATTCAATTCAATTCAAATTCAATTCAAAAAACTTTATTTGTCCCCAGGGGGCAATTTAAGGCACATAGAGCAGCAGATATCTACCTCTATGGAGACAATGGCACGGTAAATGGCACTTTTGACTTTTGATTTGTTTTGATTTGACTGACTGGTTGACTGTGTGAATGTGTGTTGGAATGTATGGAAGGACGTATTCTTTTATATTTATTATTACTTTCTTTTTAGCTATGAGGCCGCATCCTGATTGTGCAATAAGATTTTGTTGTAAATTCTTTTACAATGACAAATAAAGTATCTAAGTCTAAGATCCGTCAGGTTGATGAGGATATGTGTTTTTCTGTTCAGTTGAACAAATTACACAAATATGTATGTATATAGTAAATGTTTCTGTATTTCTGTTGTTTTCAGATGGTTGATGGTGATTCTGTGATTTTTTTCTATGTTTCTATATGTTTTGTACGTGTTACAAAAGTATTAAAATAAATAAATAAAATTAAAATAATAAGTGCACACAGTGACACATGATGTGAGATTATACTAAATAAAATTTAACAAACAAAACAAAACAATCAACCCTCCCATTATAAGGTTTTTATGATGTTTCATGGGTCAAACAATGAATCTATAAAAAGAGAGAATCGTCTGCAGATGTATCACTAATTTAGATCATTCTAAATTTACAGGTAAACGTATGCAGTAAACATAAATATCAGGTGTTATAATAATATTGAGATTTAGTAATAATTGATTACATATCCAACAGATAAAGTTAAATTCAGCAGTATAACATACCTGATGTGAGGAACTTCAGTGAGTTGCTGCTGATTCATCAAACTGTGAAACTTTATTTATATCTGTGTGTTCCTCACTCCCTCCCACCAAAAGTCCTCTCTTCATGTAAAGTAGAAACATTATGTAAAACCAGACGTACTCATTAGAGTCCATTTGGTTAAATGATGACAAGGACTGAACACAAACGCAGGCAAAGAGAAGATCAAATGATTTATTCAAATCTAAGTACAAATGAGGCTGAACTCCGTCAATCAGACCTCATGATAAATTACTAACAGGTGTCGAACCAGAGGCGCTGTAGGGATGACGTCTTCTATACGCAGACGCAGAATCACCCTGATTCCCTCCACAAAAAGCTGATAAGATTTTCTGTTGGATTCTGGATCACTGCAGAAAATAAACTCAGTGGCAAACAAACATTTACGGTACTAGCATGTTCTATTCAGCAGGATAAATAAACACTTTTATGATCATTTAAGGGTAAATGCAATCGCCACAAGTAAAAAAGCTAACGTTAGGCTACAAACAAACTGCACCACAGTCACATGACCTTAACGTTGTTACCAAAATGAGACTGTGAAGTTGTGTTAGATGAGAGAGAATGAATGAATACCGCTTCTGTCTGTGTCTGTCTGTGTTAAGGATAGGAGTTTAGTAATTCAGTTTGTCCGTGAGGGAGAGAAACACAGAAGAGATAAGTTAGTGAGGAGGCAAGGGTTTGGCCACCTAGAAGGTGCTTGTGATTGGGAAATGCAAGTAGATTTAGGAGGAAAGCTTGTTGTTCCTCAAGAAATAGTTTGTACCAGGCGGAGGCCTGACTTAGTGTTGTGGTCAGTGAGTCAACGGATAGTTTATTTCACTGAGCTGACAGTTCCTTGGGAAGACTCAGTGGAAGAAGCCTATGAAAGAAAAAAGCTTAGATATGCAGACATAGGAGCAGAAGCTGAGCAGCGAGGATGGAAAACTAGGATTTGTCCAGTGGAAGTGGGGTGTAGGGGATTCATAGCAGCTGTCTTGCTCCTGGGGGAGCTCGGAGTGCGGGGACAGAGTTTGAGGAAGACAGTGAGGGAAATGTCAGATGAAGCAATTAAATGTAGCCAGTTTATCTATAAGAGAAGAAGTAATGTCAGTTGGGGGCCAGCAGGGGGAACTACTAAGCAGGGCACATAACTCCTTGAGATCAGGTGGAGAGATCCACTTCCTCTCAGGAGGAAATCCAGGAAGAGGAAGGATTTAA
>NC_065511.1:43117839-43119025 GCF_006386435.1 Epinephelus moara
ACTCTACCCACCTCTGAGTACATAATTACATATATATACATACAGTATATATATAAGAATATATTTGTGTTTCTTGTGCCTTGATTTATGTTATGTTTGTAAAGATTTAATTTATTTTTGTTTTAGTTAAAGGGGTATCGTTTAAAATACATGAATCTGCAGATTATTATTTCTGATTGCTTGATTACGTTCATGTTCTTATTTTACAAATAAATAGACGTTACTCAACAGTTACTCAGTACTTGAGTAGTTTTTTCACCAAATACTCTTTTATTCTTACTCAAGTAATTATTTGGATGACTACTTTTTACTTTTACTTGAGTAATATTGTTCTAAAGTATCAGTACTCTTACTTGAGTACAATATATGGCTACTCTACACACCTCTGCCTTTTACCTACCTTTCACCCAACTCTTCCAGATTATCGGCCGTGACTGTAAAAAAACAAAAACAAAAAAACCCTGACGGAATACATTGTGTATTAGATGTGTAAATGTGTATGAGATGTGTGTTAACAACATCAACAACAACAAGACTTACAGTCGGAAAGGTTGTTATACTCTGGGCTCATGAGATAACCTTCGTCTGTTAGATTGATGATGCCTGTAAATAGAAAATAATAATAATTATGATAAATAACGGATCGCTGTGAAACTTAAATGACAAGAAAATGACTTAAAAAGATGGTAAAAGTTTTCTTATCAATGTCCATGATAGGTCTCGTGTTCTTGTAAACAGGCTCTTTGGTGTGAGTAACTAACCAAAGGTGGAAAAAGCTGTACAAATGTAACCTATGGTGCACATTCAATATTCACTTGCACTAAATATGTTCACTTTAATCCATTGCTCATTATTATTATTGTTATTATTTATTGCTGTTTCTTGTATCTTTTGTACTTTTTTCTGCATGCCTAGTTTTTTACGTTTTTAAATATTGAAATTTTTAATTTGACTCTTTCCCCTTGACTGCTGTAACACTGGAATTTCTCAATTGTGGGATCAATAAAGGTGTATCTTATCTTATCTTATCTTATCTTATCTTATCTGTGCTTTCTTGACCAGCCTTGTTTGTAGTATGTGCTTAAAGGTCACTCCATATGGTCTACATCTGGTAAGAGTGAATAGTGTGTGTGTGTGTGTGTGTGTGTGTGTGTGTGTGTGTGTGTGTGTGTGTGTGTGTGTGTGT
>NC_065511.1:43119041-43122993 GCF_006386435.1 Epinephelus moara
TGTGTGTGTCTGTGTCTGTGTGTGTGTGTGTCTGTGTCTGTGTGGAGGTCAGGAGGTCAGGAGGTCAGGAGGTCGTTTGACTACTTTAGGTTCCGGCTTTGGGTTGTTCGGTGAGAAGGAGGTCGTTTGACTACTTTAGGTTCCGGCTTTGGGTTGTTCGGTGAGAATCACTTGTACTTTTCACACTTTGTACTTTTCGTTAGAACTCATTTTTTTCACCCTCTGTAACTAATATAATTAACGTGTTGAAACTTTTTCATGTCAAAAAAAAAGAGTTTAAATAAAATATTTAATTGCTGTGTGTGTGTGTGTGTGTGTGTGTATGTGTGTGTGTTTGAGACAAAGAGAAAGAGAAAAAGAAGATGGTGAGGACGTGTACTGAGACTTTGATGATGATGTTTCTAATTTAACCTCCTTTCTACATCACCATATTGTGAATCATGAACATCACCAGCATACAAACATCATTACTGTGCCTTTTTTTTTAACCTCTCCTTTTCCCCCTCCCAACATCCTGAGTTCCAACGTCTAAACAAACGGCGTTCACCCCGGAGAAAGGAGTGATGTGGATACCTGAACATCAGTTATTGTGCCTTTTTTTAACCTCCCTGTTTAGGTTAGGTTACTTTATTCATACCCGTAGGTAGATTTGTTTTGCAGTGAGTTGACATCCATTTCATCCATACATACAGTACAACATTAACCATAACAACCAAAAGAGAAAAACATGATAAAGATAAAGGATAAAAGGATAAAAGTGCTTGTTGTTTATTAAATAGTGATGATGTGAAGGTGATGAAGGAGACTCCGCTGACGCCGTCTTGCTTGTATACAGAAAAGGTTTATTACAAGTAGTAGCATCAGATCAAGCACCTAGAATTGCCTGAGAGAGGGTTCGAAGCCAATATGAACTGCTCTGAATAACAGCCCCAACTACCCCGCTTATATCCACCTTATTCTCAAACACGGAAGTAAATAGTGATCAACTTCCGTTTTTTTGTGCGTGACTTCCGGTCAGCCGCTTTCCCTCATGCTTGCCCTTACCGGAGCTAACGGTGCAAGCTAATTTTTTTCCAATTTTCAGTTGTTTATGTTAGTCAATCAGTTACTTAGTTAGTTAGTCTGTGTATTTTATATAGATAACTGTGCCCACGTTTACATTATAACAGAAATTTATTCCCTCTATTCCCTCCTTTATCCCCTCCCTGTATTTCCTCAACGCGAATAAATCGCACGTCAATCAACCTGCAGAACCGAATCAGCGAAAAAACACACCGGGCTACACAGCCTCTCTACCTGAGCAGCTGAAGCTGCGGCTCACACCCTCGACACACAGACGGTGCTTCTGCATGCCAGCCACACGTGTGCGCAACTGTGAGAAATAAATATGTGAGGTGTACGCTGCTTTTCTATCTTTGTTTTCCTTTTCTTTCTTTCTTTCTGTCAGCGACATACACTCCTAACACAGGACAGGTTGTTTTTATTGACTGAGTTGATTATTAAGCCATAGTGATGCGCGGATCGGTTTCTAATGGTTCTTTTATATATAAATATACATATATATATACATATA
The DNA here is from genome assembly GCF_006386435.1 of Epinephelus moara. Lineage (NCBI taxonomy): Eukaryota > Metazoa > Chordata > Actinopteri > Perciformes > Serranidae > Epinephelus > Epinephelus moara. Next base: position 43,120,615 of record NC_065511.1, read on the forward strand.
TATATATATATATATATATATAGCTAAACTCAACAAGGTAAACAACAAGGTGATTCCCATTTACACAGTGGTCAAGAGTGCTGGACTGGAAGTGTCACACAAAAAAACGGAAGCTGGCTGCGTTCTGTTTTGCCTCCGTGTTTCCGTGAATAATAAGGTGGATAGGTTGGTTGTTTTTGTGAAATGTGAGACAAAGATAAACAGACGAAAGAGAGGCACCCTAGTTGGACTTCACCAATCCTTGACCTGGGCCATAAATACCTTCTTGACCCTGGGCCCCTAATTAGCCATGCTGACATGCTCCATAGCTCAAGGCTAAGAACAGATGTTGACAGATCTCAACAGACACAGCTTCTTGGTGACAGAAGGTTCCAAAAAGGGGGGGAGGTAGTCTCATTTAACCACGTGTTAGCAACTGTTGAGTCGAACCTGCCCAGGGTAAGAGTGGCCAAAGGGAACATGATGACAAAGAACATGAGATATATGATACCCGTACCTCTATGCTTACGTGATTAATGGCTCAGTTCAGTTTAGGACTAGATGTTATGATCCCTGATGCACATACTTGAGAGTATGAGTGGGAGTGATGGTGCCGTCTGGGGGTTTCCCAGTGGGAATCAACGTAGGAAAGAGCAAGAGTAGATAGAAAAGTAAGAAGGAGCAGAAGGGAGTCAGAGCTGAGGAGAGACATCTGTGCAGACTGACCTCTCCCCCACCGGACCGGGCCGTACACTGCACCTCCTCATGATCCATCATTTGATGAGAGAAGAAACTAACAGGAGAAAAAAAAAACTACCGATCTTTAATCCAGCTTCAAGTTTGCCTGGTCGATTGTTGTTGCACATACTTGTGATTGTGAGTGAAAGCACACATTTTACATTTATTTTGTTCATCTCCATCTCGTATCATTTCAGGCTCCACATCCTGTCGAGTTTCCCTCCTGTGTGATTACCTGCCCTGCTACACCTGTGTCTGTTCTCTGTGTATATAAGCTGGGTGTTCCCTTCCTTCTGTGCCAGCTCGTCTTTGTCTCTTGCAGCCAGCGCTCCACCACTATTTTCCTCGTGTTAGCTCTCTCGTGCTGGTTAGTATGGGACTGTTCTTTGGACTCTGCCTTTGCCTCGCCCTCTTTGGATGTGTCTGCTGTGTTGACTGACTGCTCGTGAACTGGACCTGTTTCTGTGATGACAGACCTTGATTTTCTCTGACCTCATCAGCCTCTGACACCTCCGCTTGTGTTAAATGTTTCATCATATGCTTGAGTTATGTCTTTATTAAAAAAGTTTCTTTTAAAAAATGCAGTTTGAAAATGGCCCAGAGCTTTTGGTGAAGTAAAACTGTTTTTGAAATAGCAGTTTAGAGCCCAAAGATACCTCTGTAGGAAAAACTATGGATGAGTTAACAGCTGTGGTATGCACGACACCAGTAGAGTGGAAAGTACCTAAAACTGCACCGGGCAGAGCAGGTGTGACACCGTTATATCATACCTAATGCTAAACCGGTTTTTGGAATAAAGACTTTAATTGATGGCGTGCTGCCGACTTCCATCTTTGAAGAATATTAAAGTAGCCTATTGCAGTTAAAAGCAACACTGCTGCTTCGATTAAGACGAGAAAGGAGCGCTTGTATGTTAAAAAATCCAAATTCATTACCTCCGCCAAGGAGGTTATGTTTTCGCCGGCGTTGGTCTGTTTGTCTGTTTGTTTGTTTGTTTGTTTGTCTGCAAAATAACTCAAAAAGTTATGAATGGATTTTGATGAAATTTTCAGGTAAGGTGGATAATAGGGCAAGGAACAGATGATAAAATTTTGGTGGTGATCGGCTGAAGCAAAGTGGATAAAATAATAAATAAAATCTAGCGTCTGACAGCCTCAGCAGCAATTCCAATTTCTAATGAGACAGTGAAAATAGCGCCATCTGGTGGCCGGAAAGCACATCTTGTTCTACTTGCTAAATATTGTTGTAATTCTAAAGTTGAGATTATTGTTCTGTGTTGGAAAAAAAGAAAGTGAAAAATACAAAAAAATAGGGATGCACGATAAGTTTTCTTTTAAACCGATACCGATAACCGATAACTTTCAGCTCCTAAAGGCCGATACCGATAACCGATAACACACACACATATACATTATATACATGGGTGCAGATCCCGGGGGAAATTCTGAAAAACACAAATTGTCCCCCCCAATTCTAAATAGCTTAAATGATTGAAATTGAACAAATGTATACAGTAGTCCTATATACTGGGAGAAAGGGAAGATGATGAGGAGAAATGGGAATCCGTGAGAGGCGAGAGATGAGAACGTGAGTGGACATAACATGCCTGAGACCCTGAAACTAGAAGTAGCATTAACTAACAGCGAAGCAGTGAAAAGGAGG
>NC_065511.1:43123131-43124705 GCF_006386435.1 Epinephelus moara
TACCAGTGACAGTATCACAGTTCTGAGTAGTATCACGATACCACAGCAAAAATGAGGCAGATGTGCCTTTTGTCATTTATGAAAAGATAAATCACTTTTCTATAATACATCAATGATATTTCAATGGAATAAATTACTTATTGACTTATTCATACTTCAAAAACAGCATCAATCAGTGATTAACATAGGGGGGATCAAAATAAAATAAATAAATGAAATAAAAATCAACCAGCCACCCTCCTCCCCTGACAAGTAAAGAACAGTCCCTCCATAAGAACAGTCCCTAAAGTTTCTCCTCTGATACGCCACATGCCGCCATGGCTCAGCTGTTCAGGTACTTTTCGGCAGTCATGACAACAAGTTATTCACCTGGAGCTGGACTTCTTTGCCGGTAAGCCGTTATAATGCGCCGCCGTATTTGACAGGAATACGTATTCCTGTCCGTGTCTGTGACCCCCGTTCAACCCACAACCGGCGGGATTCGCCGTTACTGTTTATCGCCACACTGCCGACATTTTACTCTGTCCGTCACCGCACGCTGTTTGATTGCGTTATCAAAACACGCTGCTAGGCCTATTATTCGGCCTTGCTTTTCACTTTTTCCACCGAATACCGAATGTGTGTTTTTTTGCAATATTCGGCCGAATATATTCGGTGCATCCCTAAATAGGAGCCTTCCCCCACTCCCCACTCCCCTCACCGCTGCTCTCCTCACTATACTGGCTGCTGCGCTGTGCAAGTGCACAGATGTCTCAGAGTGGTGGTGCATTTGCAAAAATGTTTTGAAGGAGCAGCGGCGGCAATAATTTAGCAGCGGCGACACACCGCTGCTAAATGAATGTAATGTGTGTGTGTGTGTGTGTGTGTGAAAGAGAGAGAGTGTGCGCGTCTGTGTGAAATTATGACCGAGTTAACGAGTTATTTTCCGACATGAGGGGGTATTCTTGAATTTTCCCAATCAGAAAGAGTTTTTCTGATTATGCCGACATCACTTGAACGCAGCATTCACTGCAGGCCATTCAGGTCTCATAGTGGGAGCGGGGCACTGCTGTGCTGACAAAATTATATATGTTATTGGGGCTATTTGTCATGATATCGGACTTATCGGAATGACGTAATAATTCCTGTTATCGGGCCGATAATTATCGGCCTGATAGTTATCGTGCACCCCTACAAAAAAACATATTATATTCTGTGTTGGTACAAAATAAGACGAAATAAATACACCACAGTGTCTCCATGGTGAAGGCATAACCTAATAATGATAGTGATGCAAATAACCTAATTGTGATGCAGGCTGCAAAATCTGATGCAGAGGGGGAGGGAATATCACTTACTTGGCGGAGGTCTGCACTCTCTGAGTGCTTTTCTAGTTATATTTGCATCAAGTAGCAGGAGGTATGATAGGGACTACGCTCCAGTGTTAATAGATGGAAAAGAAATCTCTCAAGTTTCTTCTCACACTCATTTTGTAGGCACTTTAAGCCCCATTTGGCAGGGTTGTTGTCACTCACTGCTCCGTCCAGCACTCGCTGTATTTCCTCATCAGCGGTGACACAGATGGAAGTCTGCAC
>NC_065511.1:43124900-43135666 GCF_006386435.1 Epinephelus moara
CCCCAACAGAGGGGGGACCAAACATGGGGACGCTAAGGAACGCTTCTGTTGGGACCATCCACAACTTTTACTGTGGGAACAGAGAAAAAATGTGACTGAACTGAACGTTACTGCTCGGTGGAAATGGGGCTTAACTTCTCTGATCTTCAGGGTCAGTGTCTGCTGGGAGCAGCCCACATTGAAAGCAGAGCTGCAGCTCCTGCTGTCAGCATGCAGAGGTGAAAAAACGGGGGAAGGGCGTAGCAGGCCCTCCTGTGTGATGTCTGACCTCTTCAGAAGTTCGGGGCAGGAGAGCCCATCAGAGACTCAGGAGAAAGAGAAGAAGTTTCTCTCTAAGTTGGCTTGGTGACATCACAGAGTCAGATGTCACTGTGACAGTAGTGCCCAATAAAATTTGAAAACTTTGTCTGTGGGCCGGTCTCTCACTGAGGTTTGACAATGAGGCACCCTGTGGAGACAAGAGACTGTCTTTTGTTTGAAGAACAGAGAACATGGGGTCTCAGCCACCATTAGAGATATTACACCCTGAGGAAAAACCTTCACACCTCCAGTTTAGATCTTATCAAAGATAAATCATCTGAGGTCCAGTGAATCCCAACAAGTTCTTTCATCTACTTTTCTCTGTTTTTTGTCATTGTCTGTTTTTCTCCTAAAGCTCATGGGAGGTCTGTTTGTATACGTCTGTGGCTTCTTCACCTTCCTGACACATTTCCTCCTCTCTTCTTGTCTTCTTTTTGTACTACTTGGATTTTATGCAGTTTCATGTGTGTGCAAATAATAATTAAAAAAAGCCTAATCATGTGAACTCCTTGGTGAATATTTTACCACTCCTTTTATCATATAGTTTATCAGGCCTTTCTTACTGCAATGACAAAAAGATGGTGAAATGATGGTGAAGAAAGACTCGGCTGATACAGACTTGTTTCGGATCAAGAGAACTTTATCAGCAAGCCAGTATCAGATCAAGCTTCTGCAGTAGCCTGAGAGAGATTCAGCCAATAATAGAAACTCTGCCGTTTGTCCCCACAGACTCCACATTTTAAAGCCTGTAAGACATCCTCATCCATATTCATAATATTAGCTCATTTCTGATAGCATAATGAGATACACCTAACCAAAAGTGATCATTCCCTTCTCCAGTTTCAGGAGGCTCTTTGTCCGTGCAAAACAGACTAATGTATACATTCCTTTAGTTTCTCCATGTAGCCTTCTGGACGTAAATTCTACATGCATAATGAAGTGACAAAAATCGGTGCCTGGAATTGGGCCTGACGGCTCCCGACCCTGTCCTCCTTGTTTCTTCTAAAAAGTCTTCTGTTGTCAATTCAGTATCTTAGGTTCGGCTGGCAGGTACTTAGAAAAAGCACTGGAGATAGGCAGAATCTGGTGCAATCGAGTTTATTGTGTTCACAGGCAACAACACAGACAAACTCACGAGTCAGCCTCCGGAGGACGACTGAAAACCTGCTTTCGGCGCTCTGGCTTATATGCTGGTGGAGGTCGAAGAGATCTCCACCCATTTCTGTAGTCCTTCCCATTTCGATCCGTTTTTACTGGTGGCAGACTTTGCCTTTGTTCCGGCTCAAACTGGAATCTGCCACCAGTATTTCCGGAATTGCTCTCACTCTATTTTTTAAAAACATGTGATCTCTGGGGACTTACATGCTACAGTCCCTCGTGCTCCTGTGTAATACGAACCATTACATGCACATTAAGTAATACAATCATTTGAGTGTGTGTGTGTGACCTTTCCCGTGTAATATAAACTCTTAAGTGCATTAGGCAGTACAATCAAGTGAGTGTGCTATCTTCTTTCACACAGCACGTGGTAACTTGTATGAGTGTCACTGTAAGTTCACAACATCATGTGAGTGTAGGTTAGTGCATTACATCATTACACAGGGCGTGATAGGTTATATATGTCAATAAGAGTTTACAACTGAGATGTCACACCGTTATATTGCATATTACGCATAAATGCAGTATTAGTTTTTGTAGAAGTCTACACACTAACATGGTTATATAGCTATTTGTATCTTACCCAACTTATATGGTCTAACACCTGATGAGGGTTTTGACTTTTACACTACAATAAACACAACATGACAGTTTCCCTTCCTGAAACATAGTTCAAGCTTTTCATAGTCATCCAACTCAAAGAAATAAACATAAAAGGAAGACATTCTACGTAGTAATACCTCCTTCTCAGCCTCATAAGCAGGACAATAAAACAAAAAATGAACTTTCTCCTAATTCACACAATAAACAAAATCTGTCCTCTTCTGGACAGTTACTAAACCTATCAGTCTCTAGAGCTAGAGGTAACATTCCTGAACGTAGCTGTGCACAAAGAGATCTTTGTCTTTTGTTAGAATTATACCTCACAAAGGGTTCTGTGCTGTAGCTGTTCTTTATGAGACAGTAAGTTCTCAACTTTGGATTATACCGAATATCAACAGACCATTTCTCTTTATAAGTAAGGAACATTTTACTCCTAATCTCCTGAATATCACAAAATAACCTATTCTGAAAAATAAATGACATATCATTCAAGTAAAATAAGGATTTCAGCTCTTTAACCCAAGGATGACCATGTGAGATACCCCAATTAAATATCTTTTTAGTGAACCTTTGATCAGACATCTTCACAAGTCTATTCCAAAACCGAATCATTTCACATCTATGCCTAATGTTTGGAGGTTTCCATCCCATATCTCCACTAATAGCTAAAACTGAGGTAAGTTTATGAACTCCAAGAAAGGATCAAATAGCTCTATAATGCACAGTGTTACAACTTTTATATTCAAGGAACCCCCAAACACCAGAGGCATAATCTGACACAGGATATACACACATGAATTGTAAAGCTGTGTGTAAGTATCAAATCCCAAACTACCACTGTAATATAGTGAAGTACACACTCTCCTGCAGTCAGTACACATATGTTCCTACTCGGACTGTTGTTGTTGTTGCACTCCTAAATGTACTGCAGAGGAACCAAAGTAAACGTTGACTCGAATGATGTGCACCGTCTAGAGTCTCATTTATTAAGTCAGATCAACACCGAAGGTAAAAACACTATAACCACAGTGCTTTACTTTGTTGATTACAGATCCCAATGCTCTACCCGCCAACTGAGCTGAAACACTGACTGCTTCTTTAAATGTCAAGCCAAGATATTTATATTGGTCGGTGTATGCCAGCACTACCGAACCAAGAGTGAAACCAACTGGGCTTCTCTCCACTAATTTTTGTCTGAAATGTACTATTTGAGTTTTGTCTTGATTTACCACTAGTCTCCATTTCCAGCACCATCAGCAACAATATTCAACATAATCTGCAAATGCATACATTTGTGAATTTCAATTGCACATATTTAAAACAAGAAATATTTGTGTATGCATCACAAATATGTTTATAAATCTTATTTTTTATATGTGGATTTTCTTTTACTTATACATGGACTGAAACATATCTTTATGTGCATTGAAAATGTGTTTGTGTTTTGAGTCATAAATATATATATAATATAAATCCCCAAATACATGTGTGAATCCTTTTTTTTGTGCATTTATTAATTTCTGTGTGCATTCATTCATTTTGAGACTGTTGTAGCTCCATAGGCATTACATCATTATGTTCTGACTCATGTGGGGAGGATTAAGGGAAGGAGGTGGAGACTCATTACAATCTCAACGAGCACAAAAGGAAGAGCGCAGAGAGTCTTTAGTCTGGTTCAGGAGCCTGACTCATGAGATGTGTGTGTTGTTGCCTGTGAACACATTAAACTCAGTTGCACCTGATCCTGAGTGTCTCCAGTGACTCTGAGTGCTGCCTTCTTTATTATAAGTTACATTTGAGGGAAGAGTTTTGAACAAAGGCGTCGGGGTGAGGTCCTGAGTCATCTGGCCCGACTCCAGACACTGTTTTTTTTTACTTCGTCAAGGTGATTAAATACGTTTTCACTACTCAGAGGAAATTCGATGTTTTATTTTGAAAAACGGAAGGATGTTCGGCGTCGTCGGCGCCATTTTGACACCATAAACTTCACAGTGGATGGTGGCGGTGGTGCGGAGTGTTTCTGTCGGTGGTCCAGCTGTACTTAGGTGCTTTTTAATAACGAGTACCGGGCACATGACGTCACGAAGCGCCGGTAAACCCGAACAAACGGAATTAAAAGCTTTACCGGAGAGTCATCAGTTTGTTTCTGTTGGAGACGTTTGTTTTCTTCACCTTGTGTCCGTGTGGGCGGAGGAAGACACGGATCTCACTGGAACGTAACGGTGAGACTAAGTTTCTTTATACTGTGGAAACTAACTTTCCAGTCACTTTGTAAAAACTAAACTTGTACTGTACGTTAATTTCGCTGATGTCTGAACTCTGTTGTGATAAAACACTGCCGCACAGAAACACGTTGAATCTGACGTTAATGCGGCGCGTTCACGTTGTGGCGGTTTGTGACGGTGACATGTTACAGTCATGGCTGAACGTTTAATCACTGTTGGAGTTAATTAGCTCAGATCTGCTGTTTAATCGTGTTTCTCACTTTAACCCTGGTTATTTAAACACCGAGATAGCTCTTGTGAAAAGTCCATAGGGAAAAGTCCCCACGATGGTGCGCGCGCAGCAGGGGGCGGGGGCGTGGATTCATCCCAACACCTGATCTCGTATCCACGTCCACCTCGTCCACCTATATCTATCTATCTATCTATCTATCTATCTATCTATCTATCTATCTAGATATATATATGGATGGATGGATGGATGGATGGATAGATGGATAGATAGATTTAAGCAATATCACACGAGAGGGAGTGATGTTGTACTGTGATATCGTCACGGCTGTGATTCGGTCGTAGGTACGAGGCCGCAGCATCAAAAACTCAGCTCAGCTGCACGACAGTTACAGGTCATGACATCAGAGGGAGTGTAGTGTAAGGTTTAATCTTTAATCAGGTAAAGGTGGTATACTGCATAAGTTGATTAAGAGTAAAGGTTATATAATCATGTTTTATGTTTAAGTTCCTATAAAACTGTTTGTTATGCATCTATGTGTGATAAAACACTGTTATACAAGTCTATGTATTCATAACACAAGGTTATGTATTCACATTGAAGAGCACACATATACCACACCATGTACTATTTAATAATAACACACACACACTCTAACATTTGTATTGCATGACACACTCTAAGAGTTCACATTGCATGAAAGCACAGGGGACTGTATAGAGAATGTCCGCAGGTTTCATATGTTTTTAAAAAATAAAGTGAAACCAGGCTCGAACCTAATGGTGGGAGAATTTGGGGATTTCCAGGCCCAGGGATTACACCATTAGGTCATGTTTGGACAAGGGCCCAAGGGGCCTGCCACCAATAGATTTGGACCAGATGAAAAAGGGCTAAAAAGAAAAAGACCTGCCACCAATAGGTTCGAACGCAGGTAGGAAGGACTAAAGGGAAAGGGTGGAGATTCTCTCGAATCTTCACCAGCATAAAAGGGAGAGCGCAGAAAGTGCAACTTTAGTCTTGCTCCGGAGCTTGACTCATGAGTTGTATGTGTTGAAGCTTGTGAACACATTAAACTCGATTGTACCAGATTCCGTTTGACTCCAGTGTTTCTCTAAGTGTCAGCCAACTGAACCTAAGATACTAAATCAACTCAGAGGACAATCTGCAAGAGAAGTAGAGGATGAGGTCGGGAGCCATCTGGCCCACTTCCAGTCACCGATTTTCGCTTCTACAGGAGCTGCTGCTGTAACTGCGAGCTCGCAGGCACAGGCTTTACTAAAACATTTGTGACATGACATTCCTTTAAAATGAAAGTGTTTGATAATTATTTAAACATATTAAGATAAGATAAACTTTACTGATCCCACATTTTGGAAATTCACGTCACAGCAGCTCAAAGCACAGACAGAAAATGGAGGGTGACAATGTATACATAAATAAAAAAATTAAAGATTAAAAATAGAAAGTATATATATATATATATATATTACTCACATCTGTGATAGTCAGGCGTCCTCAGGGTGAACCACGCGTCTCGCCCGGTGTCAGCAGGGATAGGCTCCACCCCCCTCACGACCCCTAACAGGACAAGTGATTATGGAAAATGAATGAATGAGACAAAATGTCTCCAAAGCAGAAGCACACTAGAAATACATTCAGCAGCAACATGAGTCCAGCTGTGAACATCTGGCCCGTCTGTGTTTCAGTGAACAGTTACACTGCTTTATTTAATTTCTGTCTCCTTCCAGTGGATAATGCGTTATTACAACTAATAAGCCGGCGGCACTTCCATGTACACAGAGTAACACTCGCCACACACTGTGTACACAGAGTAACACTCTGCTACACAACGTGGCGAACACCAGGCTGCTAACATTACATTACGTTCATAGCACCATTTCCAAGAAAATAATAAAGTACTAGGTCCAGTACATGTAACAGCAACACATACTACTCATAATATAATTATAAACCAAGTCACTTACTTATCCAACAGCAGCAAGGCAACATCCGTGTCTGCCCTCAGACCAATTTCTTCCTTCAGGGCTCTCCACCGAGGAAAAGCGACGCCAATACAAATCCTTGTTTGCCTTCTCCGTCAGTCACTTTCCTTCTTTGCTAATAGACCTTCAGCCGAACGTCCAGGCTTTTTCTTTGTGGTTGGATCCACTTCTGAACCGTGTCTCGGCCGCTTCTCCGCCATGCTGCTTTCTCTTTCTACCTGCGCTCTACCTCTTGCTATGACACTCTCCGCTCTTCCTCCCCCTCCCTTCTTGTTGTGAGGAAGCATTTCCTGTGCGCCAGCGCGGGAATGTCGCCGGTTGACACGTAAACTAAAAATGATATATATTGAAAAATACTGCGAAATCACGTTTTATCAAATGTTTGAGTTTTGTCTTAATTGTGTGAATTAGAATATAAAAAAAGCAGTTTAGAAAAGGCCCAGAACTACTAGTAAAATAAAACGTCTTGAACTCCTTTTTTAAATCAGGTTAGAGCAGGCTCAAAGATCTCTGTGTAAAGTAGAGGAATAACTGTGAAAATCCTTTATGGGTCTTTTCCACTGTCACTTTAGGCTGCGCCGAGTCAAACCATGCCGTGCCGATTTGCGTTTCCATTATCAGTTCAGAGGCGTTATGACATGTCAAGCTGTGCCAGAGACAGACCGTCTCTGGAGTCAAGCGGGTGACGGTGATGTCTCGCTGACTGCAGTAAGAAACAGCCCACGTTTGAGACAGTTGCCACAACACCTCCCCGTTTGTCTCTGTCCTCACCGGTCTGAGGAACATACTATGTTTTCTCTGATGGAGATCTCTCTGTTGATTTACATGTGTCGCATAAATGTTATCGCAACGATCTGATTAATGTTTGAGGTGTGTAATGTAAGATTTAATCATTAATCATTAATCATTAATCAGTAAAGTTGATTAAGGTTGAAGTTCATATAATAATGTTTTTATGTATCCATGTATGGCAAAACACCTTTACACAAGTTTTGTATTCATATATTGAAAACACACACACACATACCATACCATGTACTGCCTGGAAGTGTAATAATAGACACACACACACTCTAAGGTTTTATATTGCATGAAGGCACAGGGGACCTTATAGAAATAGTCCCTAAGTTCCATATGTTTTTAAAAAATAGTGTGAACCCGAGTTCAAACCTAATGGTGGGAGAGTTTGGGGATTTCCAGGCTGAGGGAAAAAGATTACACCATTAAGACATGTCCGGGCATGTCTGAACAAAGGCAAAAAGGCCTGCCACCAGTAGGTTTGAGCCCGGGTAGGAAGGGCTAAAGGAAAAGGGTGGAGATTCTCTCGAATCTTCACCAGCATAAAAGGGAGAGCTCAGAAAGTGAGTCTTCAGTCTTGCTCCGGAGCCTGACTCATAAGTTGTATGTGTTGAAGCTTGTGAACACATTAAACTCGATTGTGCCGGATTCAATTGGTCTCCAGTGTTTCTCTGAGTACCAGTCAACCGAACCTAAGATACTAAATTAACACAGAGGACGATTTGAAGAGAAGGTGAGGACGAGGTCGGGAGCCATCTGGCCCAATTCCAGGCACCGATTTTCGCTTCATCAGGTGTTTTTATTAAAATGACTTAAATAAAATCCTCTCTATCTTTTAGGACTTCTCTCTTCAACATGGAGACGACAGCAGGTTGCAGTCAGCAGGTAACTCATCCTTCAGTTTATTTACCTCTGAGTGTTTTAGAGTAGAAATATAAAGTAGCATTAAATGGAAACACTCAGGTAAAGTACACGTACCTTAACTTTGTACTGCAGCACAGTACCTGCTGTTAACCCCTTCCTGTCTCCTCTTCAGTGCAGCAGCTGTGACGCCTCCTCAGCCAGATGTTGGTGCGTGGAATGTAATGAAGCCCTGTGCGACATCTGTGTGTCGGCTCATCGCAGAGTGACGGTCACCAGATCTCACCAGATCCTCAACCAACCGCCAGCAGGTTGTTTCTACAGTAGCCCAGAATGGACAAATAAAACACTGGCTTTAGATAGGGCTGTGTGCGTTTAAGAAGTTTTAGTTCTGCAGCATCACAGCTAGACACCACTAAATCCTACAGACTGGACCTTTAAAATAAAAAACAGTTTAATCTGTTTCCTCCTCCTCGGTGTCTCTGTCCTGCTGTTCTCCCTCTGAGGATCAATACAGTTTATTCTGATCGGCTTTTTGTCGCAGGATGTTAACAGTGTCTGTTTTCTGTCTCCAGGACACATCTCAACTCCTCCCACCAAGTTCTGCAGACACCACCCGTCTGAGCCGCTCAAACTGTACTGCTTCACCTGTCACCAGCTCACCTGCAGAGACTGTCAGCTCACGGCTCACATGAACCACAGGTGAACACAGGTTTAACTCCAAGTACAAGATTATTGTTACAATCAGTCAATCATTTATTGGTCACATGGAATTTAAAAAATGCTGAAGAGGTTTTGCGGCTCAAAATTAGGTGCTTACTCACTGCGGCTACCTGGGGGGAGACCGGGGTCAGCCATGGTGTTTCTGCAGCTACGTCATCCCTCCACCGGGACGGCGTTAACAGCGCCAATTGTAAATGAGTGCCGATGTAGCAAGCTGCAGAGTTTTCAACTTTTCAGAAAACTTTAGAGTGAGATTTGAAGGGCGGCAGTAGCTCAGTCCATAGGGACTTGGGTTGGGACTTGGGCGCCTGTTTGAGTCCCCGTCCGGACCAAATTATGGAGCGTGGACTGGTGGCTGGAGAGGGGCCAGTTCACCTCCTGGGCACTGCCGAGGTGCCCTTGAGCAAGGCACCGAACCCCCCAATCGCTCGGGGCACCTCACCAAGGGCAGCCCCCTCACTCTGACATCTCTCCACTTTGTGCATGTATAGGTCCTGTTTGTGCATGTGTGTGTCTTTCAGACCTGTGTGTAATTGACAAGCAAGAGTGAAAACATTGAATTTCTCCTCAGGGGGATTAATAAAGGAAATAAACTTAAACTTAACTTAAGTTGGGCGGGGTTCCTTTAAAGGGTCACTGCCATACTAAGGATGAACACAACAGGTCACAGACATGGGCAAAGTGTTTGGTCTGTCAAAATAAACTGTTTGGTAAATTTGGAAGAAGAGACAGAAGAGGCTCTGCGCAGGAATCCTAAAGTAAAACCTTTTAAGAACTTTTTAAAGAAAGTTTTCAGCCTACGGTTTAAGACTCGAGTGCTGCAGGTGAAGTTTGTCTTAGCATCCAAGACTAACGTTAGCTAACCAGTGGAGACTGGAGGGTGGGCAGTGGGCGCCATGTTTCCACATGTTTAATGACGTTAGCCGTCCGTCTGCAGAGCCAACAGATACTGAAATACAAGAAAGAAAACATTAAAAGCATTGAGTGAATTTACAACTGAAAAGGAGCAATGCAAGACTGTAGTGTAACGTCAGGAGTCAGGTACAGTGTAACTCACTGGTTAAGAATAAAAATAAACCTAAAAATTTTGAAATTAATTAATTATTTTTTGATATGATGCATGTAAACAGGAATATTAGTGTAATATTCATTTTCTTATTAACCATGCAAACTGTTGAGTCGTGGTGTCTTTTTCAGAATAAGGGCAAAAACTATTTAGTGTCATGTAAACGTAGTCGATGTCTCTCCTCCTCTCAGGTATCAGTTTGTCAGTGAAGCGCTGGACAGCATCAGGAAGCAGCTGGATGTCTTGGTTCAGCCAGTCAGAGCACAGGGAGACACAGTGAGGCAGAATCTGCTGGACATGAAGACCAGGTACAGTCTGCAGAGGATGAATGTGACTGAATAACAGCAACTAACATGGAAACACTTTGCTTAAATGATTAGAAAAATAAAGGATGATGAATAAACGACAGTTAAAGGAAGACCCACAAAATGACCATTTGTCCATCAATAATTCATCGTGTGTAACCTTGACTTTTTTAAGGAAAACTTTATTTTTCTCACACGCCTTCACAGTGAACGCAGATTCCAAAAAGGCGAACGTTCTTCATGAAATGAAGTAAACAGGGACCGACAGCTAAACTGCATCAAAACATCTTTTTACAAACTCTCACAAAATTCGTGCAGTATAATCTAGGGCTGGGCGGTATACCGGTTTGTACCGAAAACCGGTATTTATTTTCGTTATGATATGAATTTTTCATATACGGCAATACCGGCGAATAGCCCAAACAACGTCCGGAACGTGCGTGGCGGGAAAGTGTTTCAGCGGGGACCCATTTCACCGCTGCACACCACAGGCAC